>NW_019154180.1:4381512-4388768 GCF_002288905.1 Enhydra lutris kenyoni | reverse complement strand
CTTGTGATCTCTGTCAAATAAATAGATAAAATCTTTTAAAAAATAAAAAAGAAGGTGAGGGAAGCTACATTTGAATACTTAAAAAAAATTTCCAAACCCTCTCCTGCATTTGATACCTGACTAAACTGAGAATATGAATCTTCTCTGCCCTGACAGAAGTCTGGAGTGTTATTCCCTGAAATGCAGAGGACTCTGGACTGGGAGCTAAGGGCTGGAATCTCATGTAAAAAAAAACAGAAAAGTTAGTTAACTAGAGATATGCATCCTAAAAGCTGTAAATCCCCATCTTCTCCACCTCAGACTCTGAAATTCTCGCAGCTGGAAGATTTTTCTGTGAGCCACTTGACAAACTCAAGAGAAAAATATCTAAGGGTAGTGACACTAAAGCGTTGCCAAAAAGAACCCAGCTGAAATACTCTATGGTGAGGCTCATAGAATGCTATTGTGAGGTAGACAGAAAGAGGAAGAGATCCATCTAGTTGAGGATATTTATTATTAGAAATGCAAGGGAGAGTTCAGATGGCAGCACAGTAAGAGGACCCTAGGTTTCTCCCATCCCTCAAACACAACTAGATAGCTATCAAGTCATTCTAAATGCCCCAGAAATTAACATGAAGACTGCAAGAATAAATTCCGCGATTAAAGGGAGAGAAGATACTACATCAAAGAAGGTAGAAAGTGTGGAGGTGTGGTTTGGAGGAGAAATGGATTACAGGAGCTGCAATGGAAAGGGCGCTGTGGTTGTGGAGAAAGGCAAGAGAGAGGGGAGCACACGGGAACACACAAGGAGAACACTTCCCCCAAAGCTATTGGCTAGGAAAAGTAGGACTGATTTTTTGTGAGTTCTTGCAACCAGAAGGGCTTAAAGACTGGAGTTTTAAAGATTGGTGGGCTTGGCTAATATAGAGCCTTGAGGGCACTGTCCTACTCCCGGAGAGAAGGCAGGCAAACAACCCAGGAGCAGATAGCATGGAAACAGCAATCTGAGGAACACCTGGGGCACACAGGGAGGTTGGATTATTTGTTCTTGGAGAGTGTCCCTGGTCCCCGAGAGGTAGCATTCACTAAGACAACATTCTGGGAACAAAGGAGCCCGCTGGTACCATTTCTTTCCCCCACCCCTCAGCGTAAATGCAGAGCCACTTGCAGAAGGCAGCTTGGCCCCAGCACTGGTTGCCTAGTCTGCTTGCTCCAGGTCCCATACCCCTGCATTCTGGCACAACTACCCTTCTCGGTCAAACCTGCCTCAGTCCCAGCATGGTGAAACCTTCCCTTAGAAGATCAGTGCAGGCCCCTACCTGCACCTTGTCCCTAAAGCCTGGAGATTTAAAAGTCAGCAGGCTAGGCTGGGCTAGAGCGCAAAAGGCACAGTGATGTTTCTGGAGAGAAGGCAAGCAAACAACCCAGAGACAGTGTGGAAACAGCAATCTGAAAAACACCTGGTTCACATGGTGGGTTTGGGGGGGTGGGTTATGCACTCTCAGGGAGTGCATCCCTGAGAGCAGTGAGCACAGAGACCCCTCTCTGGGGAATAAGGAGCTGGCTGGTGCCATTGCCTTCCCCTACCCCTCAGCATAAACACAGAACCACCTTTGGTAAATAGCACACTGCCAACACTGTCTGCCTAACCTGTTTACAGCAGGTCCCACACCCTCGTCCTCTGCTGCTACTGCCCTTCTTGGTCAAGTGTGCCGAGTCCCACCATGGTGGCCCCTTCCCCAAAAGACCAACAAACTCCTGCCCACACCATGTCTCCTGACCAGAGTTCTGCAAGGCTTCAGTTCTAGTGGAAGTGGTATCAGGTCTTATTTAACAAGCAGACCAGATCACACCTAGTTAAAACTCCCCACATTTGGGCCAAGGCCTGAACACTGCCCACTGCAGGCAAGGAGAAACTTGGCAGACAACTGGCCTGAAGGATAGAGCAGCCAAAACACAGCAGAGTTTATGCAACATGCACCAGAGACATTCCGTGAGGTGGCAGGCCCTGGACACTATAAGACCTATTCTTCATGAAGCCATTACTCTCAGGAGCAGGAAACATAACAGGCTTATCTAACACAGAGAAGAAGACAGAAATTTAGAAAAAAAATCCCATGACAGAGGAATTCATCCCAAGTGGAAAAACAAGGTCACACCAGAGATCTAAGTGAAACAAAGATAAGTAACATGCTTGATGGAGAATTTAAAGCAAAAACCGTAAGAATATTTTCTGGGATTAATAAAAGAATGGAAGACTTCAGGGAGACCCTTACAACAGAGATAAGAGATTTAAAAAATCAGAAATGAAAAATGCAATAACTAAGATTTGAAATACACTTGATGCAGTGAACACAAGGATGGAAGAAGCAAAAGAATGAATAAGTGATATGGAAAATAATGAAGCTGAAAAAAAGAATTATGGAACATGAGTAGAATTAGGGAACTCAGTAATTCCATCAAACATAAGAGCATGCATGTTATAGGAGATCCACAAGAAGGAAAGAAAAGGGGACAGAACATTTATTTGAGGAAATAATAGCTGAAAATTTCCCTGATCTGGAGAAGGAAACACACATCCAGGTCCAGGAAGCACAGAGAAATCTGATCAAAATCAACAAAAGCAGGCCAATACCAAGGCATATTGTAGTTAAATGTGGAAAATCTAGTGATAAAGAAAAAATTTTAAAAGCAAGACAAAAGAAGTACTTCATTTATATTTATATTTATATTTATATTCATTTATATTCATTTATATTCACATAAGACTAGCTGGAGATTTATCAACAGAAACTTGGCAGGCCAAGAGAAAGTGGCATGTATATTCAACATGCTGAATGGGAGAAATCTGCAGCCAGGAAGTTCTATCCAGGAAAGCTATCATTCAGAATAGAAGGAGAAGTTAAGAGTTTCCCAGACAAACAAAAACTAAGGCGTTAGTGACCACTAAAGCAGCCCTGCCAGAAATACATATGGGACTCTGAGTGGAAAGGAGAGACCAAAAGTGACAATGACAAGAAAGGATCAGAGAAAATCTCCAGAAACAATGACAAAACAAGGAATAAAATTGCACCAAATACATATCTATCAAAATTACTCTGAGTGTAAATGGACTAAAGTTTCAATCAAAAGACATAGGGTTTCAGAATGGATTTAAAAAAGCAAGACCCATCTATATGCTGCCAAAAAGAGACTCATTTTAGACTGAGAGACATCTGCAGATTGAAAGTGAGGGTCTGGAGAAACATTTATCATGCGAATGCATGTAGAAAGCCAGACTAGCAATATTTTTATCAGACAAACTGCACTTTAAACCAAATACTATAACAAGAGATAAAGAAGGGCACTATATCATAATAAAGGGGACAATCCAAAAAAAGATGTAACAATTGTAAATATTTATACACCCAATTTGGGAGCACCCAAATATATAAAACAATAACTCACCTAAAGGAACTCATTGATAATAATACAAAAATAGTAGGGGACTTTAAAATCCCACTTAAAACAATGGACAGATCATCTAAGCAGAAAATCAACAAGGAAAAACTGACTTTGAATGACACACTGAACCAGATTAATTTAACAGATGTATTGGGAACATTCCATCCTAAAGCAGCATAATATGCATTCTTTTCAAGGGTACATGGGACATTCTTCAGAATAGGTCACATACTGGGTCACAAATCAGGCCTCAATGAATACAAAAAGACTGAGATCATACCAAGCATATTTTCTGACCACAGCACTATGAAACTTGAAGTCACCCACAAGAAAAAATTTGGAAAAACCACAAATACATGCAGGTTAAACAACATGCTACTAAGAAATGAATAGGTCAACCAGAAAAATGAAAGAAGAAATTTAAAAATACATTGAAACAAATGATAATGAAAACACAACAGCCAAAACCTTGGGATGCAGCAAAAGTTGTCCTTGGAGGGAAGTATATAGCAATACAGGACTGCCTTAAGAAGCAAGAAAATTTTGAGATAAAAAACCTAACCATATACCTAAAGGAGCTAGAAAAAGTACAAAAAACCAAGCCTAAAGCCAGCAGAAGGGAAATAATAAATATTAGAGCAGAAATAAATGATATAGAAACTAAAAAAGCAATAGAACAAATCAATGAAGCCAGGAGCTGGCTCTTTGAAAGAATTAATAAAAATTGATAATCCCCTAGCCAGAATTATCAAAAAGAAAAGAGAAAGGATCCAAATAAATGAAATCACAAATGAGAGACAAGAAAGAGTAACCAACACCACAGAAATACAAATAATTATAAGAGAGTATTATGAAAAATCATATGCCTATAAATAGGACAACTTGGAAGAAATGGACAAATTTCTAGAAACATATTAACTAGCAAAACTGAAACAGGAAGAAATAGTGAAACTTGAACAGACTCATAACAAGCAAAGAAATTGAATCAATAATAAGAAATCTCCCAAGAAAAGTCCAGGGTCAGATGATTACACAGGGCAATTCTACCAAACACTTAAAGAAATGTTAATACCTATTCTTCTCCAACTATTCCAAAAAATAAAAATGTAAGGGAAACTTCCAAATTCATTCTATGAGTCCAACATTACCCTGATACCAGATAAGACTCCACAAAAAAAAGAGAACTATGGCTCAATATCCCAGAAGAACATGATGCAAATATTCTCAATAAAAATATTTAAAAAAATGGAATCCATTAAATGCATTAAAAGAATTATTCACCACAATCAAGTGGGATTTATTCCTGGGCTACAAGAGTAGTTCAATATTCACCAATCAATGTGATATAGTACATGAATAAAAGAAAGAATAAGAACCATATGATCCTTTCAATAGATGCAGAAAAAGCATTTGACAAAATAAAAACATCCATTCATGATAAAAATCCTTAACTAAGTAGGTTTAAAAAGAACATACCTACTCATAATAGAAGCCATATATGAAACAAACACAGCAAATATCATAATCAATGAGGAAAAACTAAGAGCATTTCCTCTATGGTCAGGAACAAGACAGATGTCCACTCTCACCATTGTTATCTAACACAGTAGTAAAACACCTAGCCACAGCAATCAAAGAACAAAAATAAATAAAAAGCATCCAAACTGGCAAGGAAAAAGCCAAACTTTCACTCTTTTTAGATGACATGATACTTTATATAGAAAACCTGAAATACTCAACCCATAAATTGCTGGAACTGACACATGAATTCAGTAAAGTCACAGAATACAAAGTCATCATTAAGAAATCTGTTGCATTTCTATACACTAATAACGAGGCAACAGGAAGAGAAATCAAGGAATCAAACCCATTTATAATTGTACCAAAAACCATAAGATGTCTAGGAATAAACCTAACCAAAGAGGTAATAGATCTGTACTCTAAAAACTATAAAACACGTATTAAAAAGTTGAAGATGACACAAAGAAATGGAAAAACATTCCATGTTCATGGATTGGAAGAGCAGATATTATTAAAATAAAAACTGTATTACCCAAAGCAATCTACACATTTAATGCAATCCCTATCAAAATACCAACAGCATTGTTCACAGAGCTAGAACAAACAATACTAAAATCTGTATGGAACCACAAGAGCTTGAATAGCCAATACTACCTTTTAAAAGGAAAGAAAAGCTGGAGGCATCACAATTCCAGACTTCAAGTTAAATTACAAAGCTGTAGTACTGGCACAAAAATAGACACATAGATCAGTGGAACAGAATAGAAAAGCCAGAAATAAATCCACAACTCTATGGTCAATTAATCTATGACAAAGCAGGAAAGAATGTCCAATGGGAAAAAGACATTCTCTTCAATAAATAGTGTTGGGAAAACTGGACAGCCACGTGCAAAAGAATGAAACTGGACACTTTCTTAAACCATACACAAAAATAAATTCAAAATGGGTGAAAGACCTAAATGTGAGACCTGAAATGATAAAAATCCTAGAAGAAAGTACAGGCAGTAAACTGCCTGACATCGGCCATAGCAAATTTTTCCCAGATGTCTGTTGAGGCAAGCAAAATAAAAGCAAAAATAAATTATTGGGACTAATTAAAAGAAAAAGCTTCTGCACAGTGAAGGAAACAACAAAACTAAGAGGCAGCCTACCGAATGGAAAGAGATATTTGCAAATGACATATCCTATAAAGGGTTAATATCCAAAATACATAAAGATCTTATACAGCTCAACACCCAAAAAACAAATAATCCAGTTAAGAAATGGACAGGAGACATGAATAGACATTTCTCCAAAGAAGACATACAGGTGGCTAACGAACACATGAAAAGACGCTCAACATCACTCATCATCAGGGAAATACAAATCAAAACTACAATGAGGTATTTCCTCACACCTGTCAGAATGGCTAAAATGAACAACATAGGAAACATCAGATGTTGGTGAGGATGTGGAGAAAGAGGAAACCTCTTATTTTGTTGATGGGAATGCAAACTGGTGCTGCCACTGTGGGAAACAGTATGGAGTGTCCTAAAAATTTACAGATAGAACTATGATCCAGCAATTGCACTACTAGATATTTATCTAAAGAATACAAAAAGACTAATTGAAGGAATACATGCACCCTAACATTTACAGCAACATTATTTACAATAGCCAAATTATGGAAAGTACCCAAATGTCCATGGATTGATGAATGGATTAAGAAGATACGGTGTATATAAATACAATGGAATAGTACTGAAACATCAAAAATAATAAAATCTTTCCATTTGCAATGACATTGGATGGTGCTAGAGAGTATTATGCTAAGCGAAATAAGTCAGAGAAAGACAAATACCATATGATTTTACTCAAATGTGGAATTTAAGATATAAAATAAATGAACATAGAGTGGAAAAAAGAGAGGAAAACCAAGAAACAGACACTTAACTATAGAGAACAAACTGATGGTTACTAGAGGGGAGGTTGATGGGGAATGGGTTAAATAGGTGATGGGCATTAAGGAGGACACTTGTGATGAGCACCAGGGGGTGTATGTAGGTGTTGTATGAATAAATTCTATACCTGAAACTAATGTTTCACTGTATATTGACTAACTGGAATTTAAATAAAAATTTACCAAAAAAAGAAAAGAATTCATTTTACAGTATCATCAAAAAGAATAAAACAATGAGGAATAAATTTAACAAAAGATGTGCAAGAGTTGTATCTGCTGAAAGGAAAATATTGCTGAAAGAAATTAAAGAGGATGCAAATAAACAGGAAGACATCCTGCCTCAGTAAACTGAACACGTAATATTGTTAAAATG
>NW_019154180.1:4259005-4381502 GCF_002288905.1 Enhydra lutris kenyoni | reverse complement strand
GGCCTACACGGTTCCTCCTTCTCCCCCTCCCCAAGTCCTCCTCCTCCTCCTCTTCCTCTTCCCCTCCCCTTCTTCCTCTTCCCCCTCCTCTCTCTCGTCCCCCTCCCCCTCCTCCTTCTCCCCCTCATCCTCTCTCCCTCTCCCTTTCCCCCTCCTTCTCCTCCTCCTCCTGCTCCCCTCCCTCACACCCTCCCCATCTTCCTCTCTTCCTCCTTCTCATCCTTCTTTTCCTCTTCCCCCTCCTCCCCCTCCTTCTTCTTCTTCCTCTTTTGTAGCTGTGCTTTACTGCCATATTTAAGGAATCTGGTGGTTAACTTTTCTGTCAATTTTGTTATGCCATGGTACTCAGTTATTTTGTAAAACACTTTCCTAGGTATTTCTGAAGTATTTTTAGAAGAGATTAACATTTAAATTAGTAGAATTTCACCTTCTATCCTGTAGCCAATAAAATGTGAATATTAAATAAACAAATAACATTTCAGTAAGACAGATTATGTGCCACAATGTCGGTGATTCTCATCCAATCAGTTGAAGGCCTTACTTGGAAAAACTGTCCTCCCACAAGGAAAAGATTTTGTTATCAGCTTCCTTGGACCTGAACTGCAACATCAACCCTTCCCTAAGTCTCTAGCATGGTGGCCTAGCCTGAAAATTTGGAGCTTGCCATCCTCCACAATACTATGAACCAATTCCTCACAATGTCTCTTTCTCTCTCTCTCTTTGTACACACACGCACATACACACATTCCATTGTTTCTGTGTCTTTCGAGAATCTTGAGTAATACAGATTTTGGTACTAAGAGAGGCTCTAGAGCAACAGAATCTTAAGAATAAATTTTCTAATTTGTTTCTGGCATTTCTGGAAATGGTTCTGATGTCTGATTAGATTTAAAGTTACTAATGAGTCTATTGCAAGTAGTAAAGAGAACACTGATGGACCATGACATGATATCCAATAGAGATATACAAAATATCACCACTGGATATTAGTAATCAAACACTAATAAGAGGCAGGTTTCTGGGTGACTATGTACATTTAGAACATTTTTTTCAAACTAATGAACACAATGAGTTGGCAGTGTAAAGTAAGTAGACAAAGTGGGGAATAAATGAATGAGCTCTGGAATTCAAATTCCCAACTCAAGTGTCACATAACTTGACCTGAAAGCTTCTCCATCTGTGCTGAAGGGACCTTTATTCCACACAGCCAAAGAGGTGACTGAAAACCAAACCCAGCAACTCATCCTGGGAGTGACTGAGTTGCAATGAAAATTGAATTCCCAAACTTGAAGAATGTTAACTGTTAAAGTGTGGGTGAAAATTGAAATGGAGGTATATAGGAAAACCTTGACGAAGCTGGGGATTTTTAACCCCTAGATTCGGATGTCTTCCTTGCCAGTAGAAATACCCTCTCTACCCCTGTCTGAGATTAAACCTGCATCGCTCTGGGGAAAAGTGTAATAGCCTTCCTTGAGGCACTTGCCTTGCAAAACACTGCCATTTATCCACAGGACCTCCACCACCCCTTTCTGTTTCTAGACCTATAACTACACTCAAGTCCCAGCAAGCCCTACAGGTGAGGCACAAAGTGTGGTCCATGAGGAGGTGTGCTACAGTCCAAAGAACTACTTGATTTTTCTAATTTATACAGACAAATCTGGGGAGTGTGTGTGGGAATGGATATTAAGAGTGTGGGTAATGGTGGAAGAAACATAAAGTTGAATTAAGCCAAACACATTGATATGGGCCCACTAGGCAGTGATTCTGTATTCAATACTGCAGCTTGTGGAATTTAAAAAAAAAAAGGGCTCTAGTACTTTGGTTATTTGGCTGAAACATGGACCAAAAGGTGACCCATGGTAAATTAACCTGAAATATTAGATCTGCCTTGGTATACTGTAGAAGGAAGGATTCAGAAGTTTAAATGATTTTGCAATATTGTGTGGATTTGTCATTTAACATCTACTCATCCCCCTTTGGAAGGTTTAGAGGACACACCTTTCATCATGACTGTGGGAAATAAATTTGTGAAGGGAGCCCCAGTATATTTGAGGGGCTCTCATGAGCACTTGTATCTGTCGGCCAGGACTTAACGGTGTAAATTGCTGCCACTGAACTGGGAAATCCAAATGCAATAGGAGCAAATAGACCCCGGGGTGACAGGGGCCAAGTGGCAGGCTCTCAATTGTCAAAGGCAAGATAGGTTACTATAATGGACAGCAGATGAAACAGCAATCAAAATAGTCTGATTCTTGGAGATCTAGGTTGGTTAGTTGATCACAGTGTTCCTAGAAGTGAAGTAGATAGAAGATACATTATTTAGTTAGGGTTACCATAACAAAATACCACAGATTGGATGACTTAAGGAGCAGAAATTTATTTTCTCACAATTCTGGAGGCTACAAGTCCAAGATCAAGGTATGAACAGAGTTGTTTTTATCTGCAGCCTCTCTCTTTGCAGATGATGACTTTCCTTCTGAGAAATGGTTTTTGGTTTGTTACTGGGCCTTGGTAAAGACTGAGTGCCTAACCATGGGCCACCAAATTACCATGCTGTTTGAACTGCCTATCATAAACTGGGTGTCCTTTGACACACCAAGCCTTTCTTTTTAGTAAAGTTAGGCATGCACAACAGCACTCCATCATCAAATGGAAGTGATATATATGAGATGGGGCCAAAGCTGGCTGAGAAGGCACAGATAATAGAGAAGTGACCCAAATGCCCATGGTCCCCCCTTCTACTACATGATTTTCTCTCTCCTCACCTATGGCTTTATCAGGAGTTCCTTATGATCAGTTGGCAAAGGAATAAAAGACTTGGGCCTGGTGTACAAATGGTTTTGTATGATCTGTAGGAGCCATCCACAGGTAGACAGCTGCAGCACTACAGCCCCTCTCTGGGATATCCCTGAAGGACAGTGATGATGGGAAATCCTCCCAGTGGGCAGAGCTTAAAGCTGTGCACCTGGCCGCTCACTTTGCTTGGAGGGAGAAATGGCCAGATGTGTTTATATACTGACTCATGGGCAGTGGCCAATGGTTTGGCTGGGTGGTCAGGGAATATTTATTTTTTTAACTAGGCTCCATGCCAAGTGGAGCCCAACACAGGGCCCAAACTCACAACCCTGAGATCAAGACCGGAGCTGAGATCAAGAATCAGATGCTTAACTAAATGAGTGAACAAGGTGCCCCTGGATGGTCAGAGACTTCTAAGGAATACAATTATAAACTTGATGACAAGGAAGTCTGATGAAGTCATATATGGATAAGCGTCTCTAAATGAGCAGGGGAAAATGTGATGATATCCATGCCCCATGTGAATTTTCAGTGAAGGGTGAAGGGTGACCTTAGCAGAGAAGGATTTTCTTTTTTTTTTTTAAAGATTTTATTTATTTATTTGACAGACAGAGATCACAAGTAGACAGAGAGGCAGACAGAGAGAGAGAGGGAAGCAGGCTCCCTGCTGAGCAGAGAACCCGATGTGGGACTCGATCCCAGGACCCTGAGATCATGACCTGAGCCGAAGGCAGCGGCTTAACCCACTGAGCCACCCAGGCGCCCCAGAGAAGGATTTTCATACTCAAGTGGATACGATGAACTGCTCTGTGGATACTAGTCTGCCTCTTTCCCCAATCACTCCACATTGCCCAATGGGCTCATGAACAAAGTACTGATGGGGGTCATGCATAGGCTCACTAATGTGGATTTCCACTCATCTAGGCCAGGGCAGATACAGTCACTGCTGAGTACCTAATCTGCCATCAGAACAGACCAATTTTGAGTCTTAAAAAAATTGTATTTCTATGTACTAATATGACTATTCTGAAAGTGAAATTAAGAAACTATTTTTACCAAAAATAAACTATTGGGACTTCATTAAAAAAAAAAAAAAAAAANAAAAAAAAAAAAAAAAAAGCTTCTGCACAGCAAAGGAAACAATCAACAAAATTAAAAGGCAGATTGAGGAATGGAAGAAGATGTTTGCAAATGACATCTCTGAATCTCTGATAGAGGGTTAGTATCAAAAATATATAAAGAACTTATAAAATTAAACACCCAAAAAACAAATAATCCAGTTTAAAAATGGGCAGAAGACATGAGCAGACATTTGTCCAAAGGAGACGTCCACATGGCCAACAGACACATGAAAAGATGCCCAACATTACTCATTACCAGGGAAATGCAAATCAAAACCACAATGAGATACCACCTCACACCTGTCAGAATGGCTAAACTCAACAACGCAAGAAACAACAGGTGTTGGCAAGGATGCAGAGAAAGGGGAACCCTCTTACACTGTTGGTGGGAGTGCAAACTGGTGCAGCCACTGTGGATATCAGCATGGAGGTTCCTCAGAAAGTTTAAAGTAGAACTACTCTATGATCCAGCAATTGCACTACTAAACATTTACCCTAAGAATACAAAATACTGATTTGAAAGTATACATGCACCCTAATGTTTACAGCATCATTATCAGCAGTACCCAAATTATGAAAAGAGCCCAAATGTCCATCAGCTGATAAATGGATAAGGCAGAGGTGGTATGTATATATAATGGAATATTACTCAGTCATAAAAAGAATGAAATCTTGCCATTTGCAAAAATGTGGTTGGAGCTAGTGAGTATTATACTAGATGAAATAAGTCAGAGAAAGGTAAATGCCACATGATTCTATTCATATATGGAATTTAAGAAACAAAGCAAATGATCATAGGTAAGGGAAGACAGAGGAAAACCAAGAAACAGACTCTTTTTTTTAAAGATTTTATCCATTTATTTGAAAGAGAGAGACAGTGAGAGAGGGAACACAAGCAGGGGGAGTGGGAGAGGGAGAAGCAGTCTTCCTGCAGAGCAGGGAGCCCAATGCGGGGCTCGATCCCAGGACCCTGGGATCATGACCTAAGTGAAAGGCAGTCATTTAACCAACAGAGCCACCCAGGCACCCCACACTCTTTTTTTTTTTAAAGATTTTATTTATTTATTTGACACACAGAGATCACAAATAGGCAGAGAGGCAGACAGAGAGAGGGGGAAGCAGGCTCCCCGCTGAGCAGAGAGCCCGATGCGGGGCTCGATCCCAGGACTCTGAGAACATGACCTGAGCTGAAAGCAGAGGCTTAACCCACTGAGCCACCCAGGAGTCCCCCCAGACTCTTTTTTTTTTAAGTAGGCTCCACATCCAGCATAGATTCCAATGCTGAAATCAAGAGTCAACACTTAATGGACTGAGCCACCCAGGCATCCACAAAAAGAGATTATTTTTTAATGGTTTAAGCTATTTTTATAATGTTTTCTTTAAATTTTCATTTAGTTGTTAAACTTTTTTTAAGATTTTATTTATTTATTTGACAGAGAGAGATCACAAGTAGGCAGAAATGCAGGCAGAGAGAGAGCAGGAAGTAGGCTCCCCGCTGAGCAGAGAGCTCAATGAGTGGCTAGATCCCAGGACCCTGAGACCATGACCTGAGCAAAGGCAGAGGTCCAACTCACTGAGCCATCTAGGTGCCCCCAAAAAAGAGACTCTTAACTACAGAGAGCAAACTGATCTTAACAGAGGGGAGGTGGTTGGGGGGATGGGTTGGATGGGTGATGGGGATTGAGGATGGAGCTAGTGATGACTGCTGGGTGTCCTTGTAAGTATTAAATGACTATATTGTACATGAGAATCTAGTATTACACTGATGTTATCTACTGGAATTTAAATAAAAACTTTAAAAAAGAGTGTTTTTGTGTTTGTCTTTTTTTTAATTTAGATTCCACATATAAGTGGAATTTGTATGGTCCTTGTTTTTCTCTGTCTGACTTGTTTCAGTTAACACCATACCCTCTAGGTGCATCCAGGTTGTCCCAATACAAGAAATTTTAAAGACCCTCTGGGCAGTAGAGAAAAGAAAAGGAAGCTCATCTCTTCCACAACTTGTTAGGGATCGTACAGAGCTCCCTGGGCTGTTGTGCAGTGTTCTTGTTGCTGTGGTGTTGATAAGGAGTGGTGGTTTTCCCATGAGGGCCGAGGGTCAAGCAATGGTTTGGATCTTTGAAAAAAAAATTCTTTAAAATCACTAAACAAGTAAGCCACGGAGATGAAAAGTACAGCACAGGGAACAGAGTCCATAATATTGTAATAACACTGTGCGTTGACGGATGGTGACTCCACTTACCCTGGTGAGTACTGAGTACAGAATTGTCCAATCAGTATGTCGTACGCCTGAAAAGAAGGTAATGCTGTATATCAATTACCCCTCGATGATACATAAAAAAAATCTTTTTAAGTAGATGCATAGAAAACCATGTTGCTGGCTCAAAGTCTGGAGTGGCAGTGGGGGCCAAGAGAAGCGGATGGGTTTAACAATATTTGGGAAGCAAAAGTGGCAAGATTTTGAATGGACTCTCTAGTGGGAATCAGGAAGAGAGAAGATGCCCCCGAGTCAGCGTGCTTAAAGTGGAGTCCCTGTTCTCCTCCCAAACTTACTGTCTTCCCTCGCCACTAATCTCCGTGAGTGGATCAGCATGCTGGCACAGGGCAAGCGTTCATTGATTGTCTTTGGAGTGAGAGAATAAATGAATAGAGTAGAAATGCGGCCAAACAGAGCATTCATCGGTGCCTGCCAAACAGCCGGTCCTAAAGTCACCCTCGAGGTTGGCTCAGCAGAAGTCTATCACCGTTTCCCTCTCAGTTTGTCAACAGTTTGGAAAATCACCAGGTCCCGTGCCCAGAAGGACCCCCACCTCCTTATCAGGCACCCCTTGCCTGGAACCTGCAGTGTCACGCAGGCCAGGTTTGGCCAAGAGCCTGTCATCCTGCGAGTCCTTTAGGGGAGCGCAGTGGCAGACTGTACGGCCCCTACGAGTGCAGGGGCCGTTTGGTGTCGTCCTAACAGGGTCACGGTGGCACCCAGCTGGTGGATCTCTGCTCACTTTGGCTTCCACCCCAGAGAGACTTTTCGCACCAAAGAGGCCTGTCGATATGGCCCCTGCCCCCACCCTCATGCCCGCAGGCAAAAAGTACCACTGCCAGCAGCACTACGGACTCCAAGGGTCAGTCTGGGTATTTTACTGCTTCTCCCAGGGGCGACAAGCAGAGATCCAGAACAGCTTCTGGCTTCTGGTACAGATACCCAAACCAGGAAGTGCTCTGTCCCAGTGTAGATTTCCCAGAAATGAGAATGGGATGGGGCATGCAAAGGATGTCGCTCCCCACCCCCTGACTCAACAAACCCAGCAAAGATTCCCTGGTTACAGAAGAGAAGTGAAAGTTATAATTCGGAAGGGAAATCTGGCTGTGTGAGCAGTAGAATTGGGGGTGGAGACATTTGATGAAGTACAATTTTTTAACCCCCTTTTAGACAATATCATTAGATAAACATCCTTTTCAATGATACAACTCAAGTCATTTCTGGCCCTTTTCCTGGAAAAGCTTTTTGCTGCTGTCAGTTTACAGGAACAGCAATAAGAGGCCATGTTCTGGGCATGAAGCCCAGGACTCAAAGGGAGGCTCTAGAGAACATCTGGTCTGCTTGATATATAGAAGCTAGCACTGCATGTGTGTATTTGTGTGTATGTGTTTTTCCTATGCTGACTCATGGCATTGAAGTCTTTCTGGAAACACCCCCACCTTTGTAGCCAGCCAGTTTACACACAGCCCTTCAGCTCCTCCTTGATTCGAATGTTAAGTCAAGAGGAAGAAGGAAAACAAATCCAAGAACTGCTCTCAACAATCTAGAATTCTCTGCACCCCACCTCTTGAGAAGAGAGACTGGCCCCAGCTCTGACTCAGTCTACTATAAGCTTGACTCTCCTCTTAAAGCACAAGCTTTATCCGAGCCTTCGGACAAAACTGGAAGAAAATAGTGCACGAGTACTGTGAACTCTGCAAGAGACAGGGGACTGACAACTGGTGGTAAAAACGGAAAGATGGCAGATCCTGAAATTGAGCTTTTTGTGAAGGTACGTTTTCTAGCTATAATAATTGCATATGTAATGTATTATTTCTTGACACTGTGCCTTAAATTCTAAAAATAAGTCAATATTTGGGCTAGAGATAAGAAATAATTTTGTAATTATATTCCTCCTGTGAGTACTTGATGTATGAATGGCTGTCCTTGGATGACAACAGGAAAACATATTTTTTGAAAAAGGCAAAGATATATTGTGGAAAGAGCACTAGACTGGTTGCTAGTCTGAACAACTAAATTATATTCTTGGCGGCTTCCTATGTAACTTTGGGCAAATCTCTCCTTTTCTCTGGACCTTTGTTTCTTCATCTGTACGATGAACAAACCTGACAAAATGATCCTTAAGGGCTTTCTAGCTTTTGCAATCTGTGTTTTATGAAATAGGTTTTGGAAGGCCTAAATGGGGAAAGGAAAAGGCCAAAAATGGGTAGGTGCCCCAATCCTGCACACAGTCCAGACAGAGCTTTCTAAAATTCTCCCACAAAAGATGAAGCTCACTGTGGAGTCACATGGACACTATGGGAGCAAATAGTCAGGAGTCTGCATGAGGAAGACGCATTTTAGAATGTTGTGTTTCCTCTTTATGGTCTGCCTTGGGGTTTTTTTGTAATGCCTTAACTTTTGAGAAAAGCCCTTTGGAAAACCCCTAAGCAGGAGAAATGAACATGTGTTTCTAAATTAACTCATCAAGAAAAATAGTAATTTTGTATAGGTTATTACAAGTAGAAATTACAGTTTCCTAAAACTTTGTTTATATTAATTGTTTTTTTCTTCTATATTTTCCTTGACTATTAGAAATGTCAAGAATGATAATAATCATAATCATAACAAACTCTCACATCTGAGCACTTCACATATATTACATATATTTATATATATTACCTCATTTAGTCCTAATAACTTACATTAATAGTACTATTAGAAGTAGTATCAGGACTAGGAGTAACGGTAGTAGTTCTTATCATTATAGTAATATTGTGCTCATCTCTAGGTAATTAAGTGAAGGCAATAAAATTTAAGTAACTTGCCTCTAAAACCACATCTATTGATGACTTACAAAGACATGAAGTAAGGTATGTTTTTATGAAATGTTAGTTTAAACATCTGTTAGCCGAAGTAATACTTTCACAATCATTTAAAAATATTTAACAAATGGTCACATATATACACAAAGGACATATTCAACCTGCCCTTTCAAAATTATAGAGTGATTCTTGAATTCCTACATAGCAAAATAATCCAAGTAAGTGTTGGACTATGGGGCATAAGAGCTACTTCTCTTATCTCTGGATTTTAGCAAAACATGTGACTGCTCAGACACAATATTAATAAGCCTTGATTTCCTAACTGGCTTTTTACATCTACCAATTTCAAACCAGAAGTAATGTCTCATCACAGGCAAACTAAAGTGTTCCTTTAGTCTAAACTACTCATTCAATCCAATCAAACACACCTACCTAGTTGTTGGCATTTATCTATGTGTTCATCTTCATAGAATTCCCATATTTGGGTATTAATCTGGACAGGAGATGTTAGTGACTCACACACTGAAGGAACAAATGTTGAATTAAATAATAACTTTCAGGTTAAAATAACTAATCATTTGTTGAGTACTTACTATATGTCAGGCATTGTGTTAAGTGGTTTATTATTAACTCTAATTATGGATACAGAAAATGAAACAAAGAATATCTAAGTAACTTTGTCCAGGGTCACATAGCTAGTGAATGGCGAGGTTAGGATTCTAATTATTTAAAATAGTTACGTCTAATCTTATTCAACTGTTTTCAATTTGGCAAACCTTTTAGTAAATTTTTCCAGAATTTCATCAGGTGGAATCCTTTCGATGTTATCTAATGACATTGATACAAATTATAGATTTTCTGAAAGAACATTATCATCTGGTGCAGGTATTTGTTTTGCTTTGCTTTAAGATGCATTCCGTAGATCTTTCATACAAAATATGGAGATGGGACATAAGGATTGAGAGACAGGAAAAATGTTAATGAGTGAGTTTAAAAAGCACTACTCTTTATCAGTGGTATCTAATTATAGATCCTGCTGTTTCTTTCTAAAGATTAAAATAGTCTGTGATTTCCCCAGCTACCTCTGGCTGTCCTTAAAAACCCTATCACAACTTCTTTCCCATATCACTGATGGGATACCTACAAGAGATTAAGGACTTTCCTGTCACAATTAAGAATTTGTATCACCCCAAAACAAAAAAATTTATAATACACCACCTATGTGTTTTAATGTAATCAGTGAAAACATTGTCTTTCAACACTGAATAACTTGGGCAAGATTTTTAACTATGAACTAAGAACAAAAGACTTTCTAACATACATTTTATTTTCTCTAAATGCAGACTTTATCTTACTGGTTTGTTGCTCATTGATAAATAGATTTTGTGATCTCTACCAAACACTCTAAACTAAAGATTTTTACATAAAGTTATAGAACTTAACATTTCTGCCAAAATTCTGAATGTGTCAAACCCATTTTATCTCATACCTTAAACCCAAACCCCTAACCCCAAATCCCCTAATCACTAACCCTAACTTTAACCCACTGGATGGGTCTCTGGACTCAAAAAATGCAGGCACAAAACTAACCCTACCGTAACTCTAAACTCTGATTTGAGAAAGTGGCTTATTGAATGCATGACAAGAAAAACTGAGAAACATCCTAATTATCCTGGAGAAGACTCCAAACTTTTAAGAATTGGTAGTAATACTGAAAATGGGTGTGAAGGTAGAGATAAAAACAGAAAAATCAATGGAACATCTAACTAAAAAGTATTTAGAGTCCCATATACCCTCATTGTCTCAACTGGTAGATGGTTGCCAAGTTTATTCTAAACCCAAAATCACAGAGTTTATTCTCAGGAGAGATCTTTGAACTGGAGGATATCAGGCATGTAGCCTAATCCCTGACTGGTAAACCCTAAGCCCTAACCCCAAGTTTAACCCTAACCCTAACACTAACCCTAACCCAAATGCTAACCCTCACCAAAACCCTAAAACTAACCCTAACACTAACCCTTAACAGCACACCCTAACCCTCTGGAGAGGTCTCTATACTGAAAATACCAGTCACATACCCTAACCTTAAAACAAACCTTAAATCTAACTCTGACCCCAACCCCTACACTTACACTAGCAAAAATCTGGGATTTTGTCCTCTGGTGATGTCTCTGATTTGGAAAATACCAGGCATATACCCTAACCCTAATCCTAACCTGTAAGCACTAATCCCTAAACCTAATCCCTAAAATTGACCCTAACTGTAATACTAACACTAATCCTAACACTCTAGAGAGGTCTCTGAACTGCAAAATACCAGGCATATAATATAACCATAACGCTAAGCCCAAGCCCAGAAGAAGTCTGGGGTTATATTCTCTGGTGAGTTCTTGAACTGCAAAATTCCAGGCACATACCCTAACCCTAACCCTTGATCTGAGAAAAATTCTTACTGAACACATGATAAGAAATGTTGAGAAGCAGCCTAGTTTTCCTAGAGATGACCCCAAACATGTAAGAATTGGTAGTATTGGGGCACCTGGGTGGCTCAGCTGGTTAAGCATCTGACTCTTGATTTTGGCTCAGGTCATGGTCTCAGGGTTGTGAGATTGAGCCCCACATTGGGCTCCACACTGGGCATGAAGCCTACTTAAGATTCTCTCTGTCCCTCTTTCTCTCTCCCTCTCCCCTGCCTCCCTCCCTCTCTCATTCTCTCTGTCTCTCTAAAAAATAAAAAAAGAATTGGTAATATTTCTGAAGATGGGTGTGAAGGTAGGGATTAAAAACAAAAATAAATTCAATATCTATGTAAAGAGTATCTAGAGCCCCAAATCCCCTCCTTGCCTCAGCTTGATAAATGATGGCGATGTTTATTCTCATCCCAGCAGAAGTGTGGGGTTTTATTCTTAGGAAAGGTCTCTGAATGGCAGGAGACCTGACAGATATCCTAACCCAAACTCTAACCCTAATCCATAACCCATAACCCATAACTATAACCCCTAACCCTAAAACTAACCGTAACCCTAACCTTCTGAAGAGATCTCTGAGTGGCAAAATACCAGGCACATACCCAAGCCCTAACCTAACCCCTAATTCTTAACCCCTAACCTTAACCCTAACCCCAGCAGAAGTGTGGGATTTTATTCTCTGGAGGGGTCTCTGAAAAGCAAAATACAAGGCACAGACCCTAACCCTAACAACAACAACAAAAGTTGAAAAAAACAAAAGTGGAAAAGAAAAAAGAGATCATACCTTTCTCTGAATTTTCAGACCATTTTCAAACTCTCTTAGAACTATCATAAAGACTATCATAAAAACTGATTTTTTTATACAACAAAACTATTAGATGGGAGAAACAGTGTTTAAGAGTTTGGGTTTCAGAGTAGACAGTTCTGGACCTGCTACAAGAGAAGTGCACTTTAACAAGTCAGTTCTCTGGGCATCATTTTCCTCACCTGCAGAACAAGAGTGTTAACAGAACCTACCTCATGAGATCATCTTCACTGGGAGGATTAAATAAAACAAATATATAAAACACTGTAGTTGTTAACATAGTAAACACTTAATAAATGTCAGATATTGTGACATATTATTTTTCATCTTCAGAAACTTATGTCACAAACAAAAAGAGAAAAGTTGTTTTTGTAAATGATCACATCCTGTCTTTGCCAGCTATACATA
The DNA here is from genome assembly GCF_002288905.1 of Enhydra lutris kenyoni. Taxonomy (NCBI): domain Eukaryota; kingdom Metazoa; phylum Chordata; class Mammalia; order Carnivora; family Mustelidae; genus Enhydra; species Enhydra lutris. The sequence continues at coordinate 4,368,843 of NW_019154180.1, read as the reverse complement.
CTTAAGAGGTGGTAATTCATCAATCAGGCTAGGGAATTTACATTCTAAAATTTTCTGTGATGGCACTTTAAATCATCATATTATTAACAGGAAAAAAATCTCAGTTTTCCTGTAAAACTTGACTGCATTCCCCCCACATCTCAGTGTTTTGCCTTTCGTTTTGCCAAAGGCAATCCACCCTTCCTGCTGTATCTATTATCAGACTCCATTCTTCTTCCTGCCTCCCACCCATAATCATGATTCTACTCACTAGCCCCAGTTCTGATTGGATCCTTAGTTTGACTTCCGTTACAAAAGAAACACAGCTGCCAAGGTTGGGTACCTCTTCCCATAGCTCTTCACTCCCTGACATCACAAAAGAACAACAGTAACGATCATTTCCTCTGTTGTGCTCATTGTCAGGGAAAGAAAAATTTGTCCAAAGAATTGGGATTTTGCCCGGGCCTTCTGGGACCTTAATATTGCTAGAAATAATAGATCAGAGCAGCTGTAAGGTGAAAAGTACACTTTACTTTCTTTTACAGACTAAAGCAAAAGCAGAAATCAATCAATCAATCAATCAATCAATCAGTGAGTCCAATAGATGAGATACTTTGATGGCTTGGACTTGGGTAGCTAGCACCTAACAGTGTTAAACAGATAGTAAGCATCAAATAAATATTGAATGAATGAATGATGTAATAGCCATGCCGAATGAAAGAACTAAATGTATTTGTAGATATTTATAGGTAAAACTGACAAGAATTAGTTTGGTGGCTTGCACAACAGATATTTAGTTCTAAAGGTTGGATGTTCAAGATCAGGGTGCCAGCGTGGTCAGGTTCTGGTAAGAAATCTTTTCCTGGCTTATAGATGATTGCTTTCTCAGTGTCTTGCATGGTGGGCAGAGAGAAGAGGAGGAGAGAAGAGAGAAAGCTTCCTGGTCTCTTCTTATAAAGGACTTAATCCCATCATGAGGGCCCCATTCTCATGAGGTCATATAAACCTAATTACTTCCCAAAGGCCTGGCCTCCAAATACTGTCACATTGAAGGTTAGGGTTTCAAAATAGGATTCTGGAAGAGTACATTTCAGTCCATAGCAGATAGCAGTGTCATGTGCAGGATTAGGAGCCCTAAAGAAAGAGTAGGTCAGTCAGTGGAGTAAAGAAAAAGAAAGGAATCCATTTTGTGACATGTTAAGATTGAAGTGTCTAAAGGTGGGATTTCCCACGAGACTATATCAGCCACAGCCCTCAGAAGAAGTGGCTACCTTTTCTTCCTCATTTTTCTCACCATTGAGCCTGGAAATAAGGTAGGTACCCTTTACGTACTTGCTCCCCATTCCTGCTTCCAGTCCATTCTACCTCCCCTATACAAAGAAATATCTAGGTTGAGTCTCATAAAATCAAACTAAACCACACACTACCCTTCCTGGTTATAGTAGTCTTCCAATCACCAGGTCACTCTCCCCTATTCCTTGAGTTTTTTTAGCTTCTGGATCATTGTCACTCTCTCCAACACTATTCCTATCATAATTCTTGGCGATTTCAATATCTGCATAGATGACTCTTCCTGTACTCTGGCCTCTCATATCCTTGACTTCTTCCACTGATCTTGTTCTTCCCCTTCCATTGTCACATCCTAACCTTGTCACTGCAACTTTTGCAACAACTGCATGATACTATGGGGGAATTAATCTACTTTTTGAAATTTTATATTTTAATGCACTTTATTGATGTATAATTTACATAAAATAAAATGCACCTATTTTAAGTGCATCATCCAGTGACTTTTGACAAATACATATGCACATGCAACCACTAACCCAATCAAAATATACAATATATCTATTACCTCAGAAAGTTTCTTTGTGTTTCTTTGCAGTCAGTTTTCCCCCACTGTACCCCACTACTCCCTACCAGATCACTTATCTGCCATCTCTCAGGATACATTGATTTGTATTTTCTAGGATTTTCTATAGATTGAATTGTACAGTATGTACTTTTGTTTGGCTTCTTTCACTCTGTGTAATTACTTTGGAGATTTCCCATATTGTTATGTGCATCAATATCTCATTCTTTTCTATTGCTGAAGGGTATTTGGGTTGTTTCCAGTTTTTTGGCTACTATGAATAAAGTTGCTATAAACATTCATGTACAAGTCTTTCTATGGCCATATGCTTTCACTTCTCTTGGATAAATACCTAGAATTAAAATTAATGGGTCATATGGTAGGTTTTCAACATTTTTAACTTTGACAAACTCTTTATAAACCACTTGTACCATTTTACACTCCCAACCACAGTGTATCAGTTCTAATTGCTCCAAATTCCTGGTGATACTTGGTATGGTCAGTCTTTTCAATTTCAACTATTCCAACGTGTGTGTAGTAGTATCCTGTGCTTTTAATTTTCATTTCCCTGTTGACTAATGATGTTGAGCATTTTTTCATGTCTCTTTCATACAGTGTTTAAATCTCATGCTCATTTTTAAGTTAGATAGTTTGTCATTGAGTTTATTCATATATTTTCTATATTTTGGATACAAGCATTTTTCATTTTCTTTACAGTTCTTATGAAAAGCAGATTTTAGCTTTCATTAGCTCAATTTATTGAATTTTTCTTTTCTCTTCTTCACTTTCTGAATCCCATCCATATTGACCTTCTTTCAGGTCCTTATAATGCCATGCTCAAGCAAGTTTCAAGGCTTTTGGGTATGCTAATTGCTGTTTAGAATGCCTTCTTTGTGCCTATTCACCTAGTTAACTCTTATTCTTTGAACTGAGTTCAATTGCCACTTCCTCAGAAAGGCCTACCCTAACAGACCCCATATAGATTGTGTTTTTCTCATAACATGCACATCCATCTTTCCTTCAAAGATTTTACCTCAGTTTAAAAGTAAGTTAATTTGGAAGATTATTTTTTAATATCTGTTATATATAATGTATATTGTATATGTATATGGAATATCTGATCTATTTTTTAAAATATTTTTATTTATTTATTTGACAGAGAGAGAGATCACAAGTAGGCAGAGAGGCAGGCAGAGAGGGGGGAAGCAGGCTGCCGCCGAGCAGAGAGCTCGACGCGGGGCTCGATCCCAGGACTACCAGACCACAACCCGAGCAGAAGGCAGAGGCCTTAACCCACTGAGCCACCCAGGCACCCCTTTGATCTATTTTAAATACATTATTTGTTCAGTAAGTATTTATTGGGAGAGTAAATGGATGAGTGAAGTGTAGGGGGCCATAGATAAACTCAAAGTATACATAAAAGTTCAGTGCAGAAAATTATGTTGTTTTCAGTCCGTGAGCAAAAGATGCTCTTTATTTTTCACCATTATTTTTCTTACTATTGAAGTATAGTTAACATATAATGTTATATTAGTTTTAGGTATACAACATATTGATTGAGCAATTCTATACATTACTGAGTGCCCATCATAAGTGTAGTTGACATTTGTCACCAAGCAACATTATTACAACATTATTGAGCATATTCCCTATGCTGTACTTTTCATCTCCATGACTTATTTGCTTTATAACTGAAAGTTTGTACCTCTTAATTCTCTTTGTCTATTTTGCCACCCACTGCCCCTCTGGAAACCAGTAGTTTGTTCTCTATATTTAGAGATTGAGTTTGTTTGGGGTTTTTGTTTATTTGCTTCCTTACTGTTTTGCATTTTCTCTGACTTTTTTCACTTACCATAAGATCTTCTAGGCCACTCATGTTGTCACAAATGACAAGTTCTCATTCCTTTTTTATGCCAAATAATATTCCATTCATCTATTGATAGACACTTGGGTTGCTTTCATATTTTGGTTATTGTAAATAGTGCTTCACTAAATGTAGGGGTTCGTATATCTTTTCAAATTAGTGTTTTCATTTTCTCTGGGTAATACTCTGTTATTTCTTACCTTCCTGATACTAGCCATTCTGACTTGTGTGAAGGGAATCTATCATTGTGGGTTTGATTTGCATTTTCCTGATGATGAGTGATGTTGAGGATCTTTTCATGTATCTTTTGGCCATCTGGATGTCTTCTTTGGAGAAATATCTATTAAATCCTCATTTTTTTTAAGATTTTATTTATTTATTTGACAGACAGAGATTACAAGTAGGCAGAGAGGCAGTCAGAGAGAGGAGGAAGCAGGCTTCCTGCTGAGCAGAGAGCCCGATGTGGGGCTCGATCCCAGGACCCTGGGATCATGACCTGAGCTGAAGGCAGAGGCTTTAACCCACTGAGCCACCCAGGCGCCACTAAATCCTCATTTTTAATCAGATTATTCAGGATTTTTTGGTGTTCAGTTGTACAAGTTATTTTTTTTTAGATTTTATTTATTAATTTGAGAGAGAGAGCATGCACGAAAGAATGAGGGAGCAAGAGAGGAAACACAAGCAGGGTGAGGGGCAGAGGGAGAAGCAGGCTCCCCGCTAAACAAGGAGCTCAATCCTGGGACTCTGGGATCATGACCTGAGCCTAAGATAGATGCTTAACCAACTGAGCCTCTCAGGCGCCCCAGTTGTATAAGTTCTTAACATATTTTGGATATTATCCCCTAATGAGTTATATTATTTGCAAATATATTTTCTCATTCAGAATGTTGTCTTTTTGTTTCATTAAAAGTTTCTTTTTGCCTCAGGAGACATAGCCATAAATACATTGCTAAAGCTGATGTCTAAGAGATTATTGCCTGTGTTTTCATCTAGGAATTTTATGGTTTTAACTCCTACATTTAGGCCTTTAATCCATTTTGAGTTTATTTTTGTGTATGGAGTAAAAAAGAAGTGGTCCAGTTTCATTCCGTTGCATTTTTTAGCTGTCCAGTTTTCCCGGCATAATTTATTGAAATGACTGCTTTTTCCCCATCGGATATTCCTACCTCCTTTGTCATAGATTTACTAACCATATAAGCATGGATTTATTTCTGGGCTATCTTGTACCATTGATCTATGTGTCTATTCTTATGTTGATTAGTATAGTCTTGTAGTATACTTTGAAGTAGGAACATGATACCTGCGGTTCTGTTCTTTCTCAAGATTGCTTTGGCTATTCAGGGTCTTCTGTGATTCCCTACAAATTTTACAATTATTTGTGCCAGTTCTGTGAAGAATACCATTAGCATTTGATAGCGATTGCATTGAATCTGTAGATTGCTTTGCATACTATAGATATTTTAACAAATTTTAACAATATTAATTCTGCCAATCTATGAGTACAATTTATCTTTCCATTTGTTTATATTATCTTTAGTTTCTTTCATCAGTGTCTTATAATTTTCAGAGTACAGGTCATTCAGCTCCTTGTGAAATTTATTCCCAGGTATTTTTTTTAAGTAGGCTCCACACCCAGGATGGAGCCCAACATGGGGCTTGAACTCATGACCCTGAGATCAAGATCTGAGCTGAAATCAAAAGTTGGACACTCAACTAACTGAGCCACCCAAGTATCCCAAATTGGTTTTTTCTCATTCAATTGTAAATGGGATTGCTTTCTTAATTTCTATTTCTATTAGTATATTATTGATGTATAGAAATGCAACAGATTTCTGTATAAAAATTTTGTATCCTGCATCTTTGCTGAATTCATTTATTAGTTCTATTAGTTTTTTGGTGGAGTCTTTAGAGTTTTCCACAGAGGGTATTATGCTGTCTGCAAATAGTGACAGTTTTACTACTTCTTTCTCAATTTAGATCTTTCATTTATTTTTCTTGTTTGAGTGTTGCTAGGACTTCCATTATTATGTTGAATAAAAGTGGTGATCTTAGAGGATAAGCTTTCAGTTTTGACCATTGGTTATGATGTTAGCTGTGGGTTTTTCATATATGAACTTTATTATGTTGAGATATGTGCCTTCCAAACCAACTTTGTTGAGAGTTTTTATCATGAATGGATGTTATATTTTGTCGAAAGTGTTTTCTGATCTATTGAGATGATAGTCATATGGTTTTTATTCTTTCTTTTGTTAATATCCTGTATCACATTGATTGTTTTATGAATTTTAAACCATCCTTACATCCCTGAAGCAAAACCCACTTCATGATGGTGAATTGTCCTTTCAATGTATTGTTGAGTGTTATTTGGTTGTATTTTGTTGAGGACTTTTGCATCTATGCTTATCAGGGATATTGGCCTATAGTTTCCTTCTGTAGTGTCTTTGGTTTTGGCATCAGGGTAATGGATCTATTAACCACTTTTTTAAAAATTTAAGTACAAAAGCTAGAACACCAATATATTCCTGGTGCCAAAATAAATTCCAAATAGATGAAACAAATGCAAAAACTGAAAGCCGAAAGATACTAAAAGAAAACACAGAAGAACATATTTATAATAAAACAAAATAAGAAAGGGTTGGGATTGGTTTTTTTTTTGTTTGTTTTTGTTTTTTGTAATCTTAATGTATATAATGACAGTGTAAGGAGATCAGAAAAAATGGACTGAGTAATAGATTCCATGTAAAATTTAATTTTTACATAAACCATGTTTTAAGGTACCTGTAATATGTATTAAAACTGTTAATATCTTTAATATATAAATAAATTTTTCAAATCAGTAAGGAAAATATCACTTTGATAGAAAAAATGAAAGTTTGTCTTTAACAAATACTTCACGAAATAAGGAAATAAAATCTGCAATAATTGAAATGAAAAATGCACTTGCTCTTTTTTCAACATTCTCATTTTGAATATTAATTCCAAAGATATAATGTCAGAAGTGCAACAAATTATATGTCCAGAAGTATTTGCTGCTGAAGCATTCAGCGTAGCAAAAATTTTGGAATATCTGAAATGCCCATCAATAGGAAATGGTTATATAAATTCTGGTACCATATAAAATTAGCTATTATTATTATGTACTCATTAAACTTGTCACTTTAAATACAATAAACTTATTTGATTCATTATATCTGTCTGCCCACAAGTGGTAGGATCCATGAGATTAAGGGCTTCCAATTTCATCTCTAGCAACTGGCTCATTTCCCAGTAGGCACTCAATACATACTTGAGCAAATGAATGAATGAGGCCTTCCTTTATCTTAACAGGCTGGAAGTGATGGGGAGAGTATTGGAAACTGTCCCTTTTGCCAACGCCTTTTTATGATCCTCTGGCTTAAAGGAGTTAAATTCAATGTGACTACTGTTGACATGACCAGGTAAGAGAAATCAGGACATGTTTCATTCTGGAGATTGAAATCAGTAGACACCAATATAATGTTTGTGTTTGTGTATGTGTACTTTATCTAGAGGCCTAACTCTGCTTATTTTCAATAATCATAGAAAGCCTGAAGAGCTGAAGGACTTAGCCCCAGGTACCAATCCTCCCTTTCTGGTGTATAACAAGGAGTTGAAAACAGACTTCATTAAAATTGAGGAGTTTCTAGAGCAGACACTGGCTCCTCCAAGGTACAGCACTTTACATGATATTACTGTTTTTGAGAAAATCTATTTTATTGCCCTATATTATAGATTGAGGATTCTTACTTCTAGGTATCTAACTCTTTTTCACTGTTGGACTTCTCTTTTGCTGTTTTTCTAGAAATGTTTACAAAGATCCCCATGATTATACATGATAACAAAACTTTTTTACAGTATTACTTATTTAATATAGGTAAAGTTATTAAAACTTTATTAGATGTAGGTAATATATTAGGAAAGGGCAAAGGATAGATTTGGAAACCTGGGAAAGGCAGGGAATTTCAGCCATAATGAAGCTTGGGGACATTTATACTGATAGAAATTAGACTTGTTTTATTGTAGAGCCCTCACAAGATCTTCAAATTTGAAATAGCCTTTGATTCAGTCTGATTTCTAAACTCTGCAGGTTGGGAAGTATAATGTCTATCATTTATAAACTTCCCCCTTGAACTTCAAATACATAAAAATGTTAGATGTAGCAGCGCCTGGGTGGCTCAGTCATTAAGCGTCTGCCTTCAGCTCAGGTCATGATCCCAGGGTCCTGGAATCTAGCCCTGCATCAGGCTCCCTGCTTGGTGGGAAGGCTGCTTCTCTCTCTCCTACTCCCCCTGCTTGTGTTCCCTCTCTCGCTGTCTCTGTCTGTCAAATAAATAATAAATCTTTTTAAAAAGTTAGATGTAACATATCAAAGTATTTTTTAAAGATTTTATTTATTTTGGAGGGAGAGAGAGCAAGCAAGAAGGGGAAGAGCCGGAGGGACAGGAGAGAGAATCCCAAGCAGACTCCCTGCTGAGCAGGAAGCCCCACCAAGGGCTGGATCTGACAACCCTGAAATCATGATGTGAGCTGAAACCAAGAGTTGGATGCTTAACTAACTGAGACACCCAGGCACCCCCTAGAGTATTTTTTATATTTTTTTATGTTGTGCCTTTTGTTTATTCCATAACTGGAAGCCTGTATCTCCCACTCCCCTTCACCCATTTTTGCCCATACCCCCACTTTGGCAACCAGCAGTTTGTACTCTGTATTTATAGGTCTGTTTCTGGAGACATCACAATTTCAGATTTCAAGTTACATTACAAACCTGTAGAGATCAAGACAGTATGGTACAGACACAAAATGATGGGTATTGAGGAAGGTTAATGTGATGAGCACTGAGTGTTCTATGTAAGTGATGAATCACTGAATTCTACTCCTGAAACCAATGTTAAACTATATGTCAACTAACTATAATGTAAATAAAAACCTTAAAAAAAGTAAATCTGAAAATTCAGAAAAGAAAAAAGACACATAGATTAATGGAACCGAATAGAGAGCCCAGAAATGAACCCACAACTCTATGGTCAGCTAATCTTTGACAAAACAGGAAAGAATACCCAGTGGGAAAAAGAGAGTCTCTTCAGCAAATGGTGTTGGGAAAACTGGACAGCCACATGCAAAAGAATAAAACTGGACCACTTTTTTATACCATGCACAAAAATAAACTAAAAATGAGTGAAAAACCTAAAAAAATACAAAGACAAGTTTTTTCCACCGACTCCTTGACACACTCAATATATCATGGTGGAGCAGGAATTGGATAATTGGAATAAAAACTACCATTTTGGGGCGCCTGGGTGGCTCAGTGGGTTAAGCCGCTGCCTTCGGCTCAGGTCATGATCTCAGGGTCCTGGGATCAAGCCCCGCACCGGGCTCTCTGCTCGGCAAGGAGCCTGCTTCCTCCTCTCTCTCTGCCTGCCTCTCTGCCTGCTTGTGATCTCTGTCTGTCAAATAAATAAATTAAAAAGAAAATTATAAAAAAAAAAACTACCATTTTTTTTAAAGGACAACAATAAGAAGGACACAATAATCACCTGTTTGTAACTGTTACCATTGTTAGGGAAACAAATGAAAGACTGTTTCTAAGTTTTGGCATTACAAACAATATACTTTATTGTATACATTACAAACAATATACAAATATACTTTCTTTTGTTTTCTTTTTTTTATTATACTTTTTTTAAATTTATTTGACAGGCAGAGATCACAAGTAGGCAGAGAGGCAGGCAGAGAGAGAGGGGGAAGCAGGCTCCCTGCTGACCAGAGAGCCCGATGTGGGGCTCAATGCGGGGCTCGATCCCAGGACCCTGGGATCATGACCTGAGCCAAAAGCAGAGGCCTTAACCCACTGAGCCACTCAGGCACCCAATATACTTTTCTTTTACAAAAGCCCCCCAGAGTGGTTATTTTGTCTGCCATATTGGTAGATATGGAAGCCCTTTCATAGAAACTTTATCTAAATTTTTTTAAAGATTTTATTTATTTATTTGACAGACAGAGATCACAAGTATGCAGAGAGGCAGGCAGAGAGAGAGGAGGAAGCAGGTTCCCCACTGAGCAGAGAGCCCAATGTGGGGCTCGATCCCAGGACCCTGGAATCATGAACTGAGCCGAAGGCAGAGGCTTTAACCCACTGAGCCACCCAGACACCCCAAACTTTATCTAAATTTTTAAAACCTGTTAGATACCTACATCAATGAAAATGGTGGAGTAAGGAACTCCAAAACTCCATCCTGCCATAAAAATAATGAATAGTTTGAGGGGAAATGTCAGAATCAAGTTTTTCAGAACTCTGGAATATAACCCAAAATTTACCAGAGCCAAGGGAATATTAATGAAGAGAAAAAGCTTAATTTTAGTAAAAGAGCCTTGTGGGCTTTTAGGTTATGTTACCATCCTCTACTCCTCAGTCTTTAACAGCCTTAAAGATAGCAGTCCACATTGTAGGTGCAGGTTGCTGGTAGCAGAGGACATGATATGGGATTTATTCTCAAATAAATATGGTTGTGTGGTTTGGCCTGGTGGCACCCTGAAGGAGTAGGTCAAGGGTTTGTCTCTTTTCACCTACTTTACAGCTTCCCCGGGGCTGAGGCAGTTTCCTTGGGGGCATTCATGGAAGGCATTTAAAGGCAGTTGCATTAGTCCTTGCTACATGGGACAAGGGATAGTACTTGGGGAAAGCAATAGACAACTGAAAAGCCTGGGAAGAAACAGGCTAGGATGTTTGGGGGATACTTGGGGGAATAAAGGCTTCAAAACACTTTCATGTATTCTAGGGACTCTAGAAGTCCATGCACATGTCCAGGTTTAGACCTATGCTCATAGAAGACTTGAGAAGATCCTAAATTCTTACTTCTGACTGAACTTCAGAAAATTCACTAAACAAATAAAGGATACCTGCAATAAGCAACAACAACAAATCCTGGGGATTTTCAGAGTTTCTACATTATAGTGTTCAAGTATCCATTTTTCAAGAAAAAAATAAAGTTCATGCCATTTGCGATGACGTGGATGGAACTAGAGGGTATCATGCTTAGCGAAATAAGTCAATCGGAGAAAGACAACTATCATATGATCTCCCTGATATGAGGGAGAGGAGATGCAACATGGGGGGTTAAGGGGGTAGGAGAAGAGTAAATGAAACAAGATGGGATTGGGAGGGTGACAAACCATAAGTCACTCTTAATCTCACAAAACAAACTGAGGGTTGATGGGGGGAGGGGGGTTGGGGGGGGTGTGGGATTATGGACATTGGCGAGGGTATGTGCTATGGTGAGTGCTGTGAAGTGTGTAAACCTGGCGATTCACAGACCTGTACCCCTGGGGCTGATAATACATCATATGTTAATTTAAAAAAATAAAATAAAATAAAATTCATGTCAAGAAACAAGGAAGTATGGCCCATTCACAGGAAAAAAAGAAATTAATAGAAACTGTCCCTGAGAAAGCCCAGATACTTGATTTAATATACAAATATTTTATATCAACTACATAAAATCTGTTCAGAAAGCTAAAGAAAACCATGGACAAAGAACTAAAGAAAAGTATAGAGCACAACCTCAACATAGAGAAAATATCAATAAAAAGATAGAAATAATTAAAAGGAACCAAATAGAAATTCTGGAGTTGAAAAGTACAATAACTAAAATGAACAATTCACTACCGAACTTCAACAGCAGATTTAAACAGATAAAAGAAATAATATGCAGGGCGCCTGGGTGGCTCAGTGGGTTAAGCCTCTGCCTTCAGCTCAAGTCATGATCTCAGGGTCCTGGGATCGAGTCCCGCATCAGGCTCTCTGGTCATCGGGGAGCCTGCTTCCCCCTTTCTCTCTGCCTGCCTCTCTGCCTACTTGTGATCTCTCTCTCTGTGTGTCAAAGAAATAAATAAAATCTTAAAAAAAAGAAATAATATGTAAAACTGAACATAAGTCAATTGAGATTATCCAGTCAGGGAAAAAGAAGAAAATGAGCAGAATCTCAAATACCAGTGGAATACCATCAAATGTACCAAGATACACATAATGGGAAAGAGAGGATAGGAATCGAGAGGCAGAAGAATGTTTGACAGAATAATAGCTGAAAACTTCCTAAATTTAATTAAATACATTTATCTATACATCCAAGGAGGGCAATGAATTCCAAGTAGAATAAACACAAAGAGATCAAAAGCAGGATACATTATAATCAAATTCTCTAAAGCCAAAGCCAAATCTTGAAAACAGCAAGAGAAAAATGACTCATCATGTGGAAGGGATCCTCAATAAGATTAACAGATGAAGGCAGAGAGCTGACATATTTAAAGTGCTGAAATGTGGAGCAGCTGGGTGATACACTCAGTTAAGTATCTGACTCTCAGTTTTGGCTCAGGTCCTGATCTCAGGGTAGTGAGATCCAGCCCCAGGTCAGGCTCCACACTCAGTGTGGAGTTTGCTTAAGACTCTCTCTCCCTCTGCCCCTCCTCACTTCCTTCTGTCTCTGTCTCTCTCTGGCTCTCCCTCTTGCCCTCTTTCTCTCTCTCTCAAATAAACAGATAAATCTTTAAAAAATAAAATAAAATAAATAAAATAAAGTGCTGAAGGAATAAAAGTCAACCATATTGGGCAAAACTATCATTCAAAAGTGAAAAGAGACATTAAGACATTTCACATGAACAAAAACTAAGGAATTTTTTCTGACACTTCTGTTCAACACCGTATTGGAAGGTCTAACCAGAGCAGTTACAAAAGAAAATAAATAAAAAGTATTCCAAAATGGTAAGGAAGAAGTAAAACTATTTCTATTTACACATGGCATGATCTTTCATATAGAAAATCCTTTAAAATCCACTAAAATACTACTAGAACTAATAAATGAATTCAGTGTAATTGAAGAACATAGTCAATATACAAAAATCAGTTGTATTTCTTTACACTATCAATGAATAATCCAAAAAGTAAATTAAGAAAAAAATTCCATTTTTAACAGTAACAAAAATAACAGAATACTTTAGAATAAACTTAAGGAAGGAGGAGAAAGAGTTCTCTGCTGAAAAACACAAATCATTTTTGAAATAATTTAAGGAAGACCTAAAACATGTACATTTATATTAGTTTCTTAGGGCTGCCATAACCAAGTGTCATAAATTGGGTGGCTTAGAATAGAAATTTGTCTTAACAGTTCTGAAAGCTAGAAGTATAAAGTATGAAGTCAAAGTATCAGCAGGGCCATGCTCTCTCTGAAACCTTTAAGAAAAAGATCCTTTCTTGCCTTTGCCTAGTTTCTAGTGGTTTTCCAGCAGTCATTGACATTCCTTGACTTGTAGATCTGTAAGTCCAAACTTCCATCTTCACATGGCATTTTCTCCATACTTCTGTCTTTTCAAAAGATGTTATTTTTTAAGAACACCAATCATTTTGGATTAATGAACTTGCCTTACTCCAGTATGGCATTATCTTAACTAATTACATCTGTAACAGACCTATTTCAAAATAAGGTTACATTAGAAAGTACTTGAGTTGTGGTGCTTGGTTGGCTCAGTTGGTTGAGCATCTGACTCTTCATTTCAGCTCAGGTCATGATCTCCTGGCTTGTGAGACTGACCCCTGCATCAGGCTCTCTGCTCAGTGGGGAGTCTGCTTGAAGATACTTTCTGCCCTCCCCCAACAAAATAAATAAATAAATTTTTAAGAAATAAAGTACTGGAGTTTATGACTTCAACATATCTTTTTGGAGTGACACAACTCAACCCATTCAAACATCCCATGCTTGGGGAATAGAAGACTTAATATTAATATTGATAGAAATATTCTCCAAAGGGATCTACTAATTCAGTGCAACCACAATAAAAATTCCAATTTTTTTTTGCAGAAATGAAAAAGGCAATGCTCAAATTCATATGGAATTGCAAGAGACTACAAATAGCCAAATTAGTTTTGATAAAGACAAAGTTGGAGGACTCACACTTCCTGATTTCAAAACTTACTACAAATCTATAGTAATCAAAACAGTGCAGTGCTTCCATAAGAATAAACTTATGCAATAGACCTGCATAAGAAAGGAATAAGTGAATGGAGGAGAGTTGAGAGTCTGGAAATAAACCCATACATCTATGGTATATTGATTTTCAAGAATGCCAAAACCATTCAATGAGGGAAGAATAGTCTCTCCAAGAAATGGTGCTGGGACAACTAGATATTCCATGTAAGAGAATAAAGTTAGACCCTTACTGCACACCATAAATAAAAATTAATTCAAAGTCTATCAAAGAACTATATGTATGGGCTAAAACTATGAACTCTTAGAAGAAAACTTATATGTAAATCTTCAGGAACTTGTGTTTGGCAATAGAATCTTAGATATGACACCAAATGTTTAAGCAACAAAAGAAAAAATAGATTAATTAGAATTCATCAAATTAAAAACTTTCAGGCATCAAAGAACACTATCAAAAAGAATGAAAAGATAACCCACAAAATGGGAGACAGTATTTCCAAATCATGTATTTGATAAAGGTCTAGCATCCAGAATATATAAAGAGTTCTTTCAATTCAACAACAGAAATGCAAACAACCTAATTTTAAAATGGACAAGGGACTTATGTAGACATTTCTCTAGAGAATATATGCAAATGGCTAATGAGCGCATGAAAGGCGTTTAACATCATTAAACATTGGGGAACTGCAAATCAAAGCCACAATGAGAAAAAAAAAAAACACAATGAGATAATACTTTAGAGCCACCAAGATGGCTCTCATAAAGGAAACATAAAATAGCAAGTGCTGATGAAGATGTGGAGAAATCGGAATTCTCATACATTGCTAGTAGAAATTCTGCCAATGCAGAAAATAGATTGACAGTTGCTCAAAAATTTCACCATAGCATTCTCGTATAACCCAGCACTTCCAAACTAGGTACACACTCAAAAGAACTGAAAACAGGTATTCAAACAAAAACACATATGCAATGTTCATAGCAGCACTATTTGCACTAACCAAAGGATGAAAACAGCACAAATGTACATCAACTGATTATTGAATAAGGAAAATATGGTCTATCCATACAATGAAATATTATTCAGCCATAAAAAAGAATGAGGTAGGGATAGATACTAGAATATGAATGAACCTTGACCATCATACTAAGTGAAAGAAGCCAAACACACAGGCCACATATTATATGATTCCATTTATATAAAATGCCCAGAATAAGCAAATTCATAGACACAGAAAGATTAGTGGTTCCAGGGGCTGAGAGGAGAAGTAAATGGGGAGTACCTGCTCAATGGGAAATAGGTAGGAGTGATTGTTGCACAAGCCACTGAATTGTACATTTTAAAATAGCTCATGTAGTTTTATGTTATGTGAATTTTATCTCAATTTTTTTAAAAAAAGATTAGGCCTTTAATTGAAATTACACTGGATTTATATTACTATTTGAAGAAACTTCATTTGTATGATACCAATGATTCCCATCAGAGAACGTGATTTATGTATTTGTTTGGGTACCATCTTATTATATTTTTATTGAGATATAATTGTTATATTACATTGTGTAAGTTCAAGGTATACAACATGTTGATTTGATATTTATATATTGCAATATGATAACCACTGTAGTGTTAATTAATATCTCTATCACATTACATAATAGTTATTATTATCATTTCTTTTTTGTGGTGAGAACAATTAAAACCTTGTCTCTTAGCAACTTTTGAAGTTTATAATAGCGTCTTGTTGACTATAATTACTATACAGTACTTATTTATCTATTAGTTGCAAGTTTTTACAATTCAAACAATATCTCCCCAATCCCTCCACTGAGGTGCCTCCAGTAACTATCACTTGACTGTTTTTTTATGAACATTATAGTATATATTTCATATAAGCACCACATCTCCTTTAGCTATTCATCCACTGATTTACATTAGGTTATCAATCTAAGTGCCAGTCTTATGTTCTTTGATAAGATTTTGTCTTGTTCTGCTTTTTTCATATTGGCTCTCTACCTTTTCTATTAAGTTATTTCTAAATATTTTATACTTTTATGAGTATTGTAAATGGAATATGCTACTAATATCCATTTCTATCTGGTTATTGCTAGCATGGAAGACTTATTTTTTTAATGTTTGACTTATATTAGCCACCTTTCCAAAATATCTCACTAATTCTAGTAATTTTTCCTATATTTTCCTGGGTTTTCTAGGTATATAATTATATTGTTGCTCCTCTTCCAATAATAATACTAGTGCTTTATGTTGTTCTTCTCAACTTACTAGAATCTCAAAAACAGTATCTACTATAAAAGGAATTGTAGGTGTCTTAATTTAATGTAAATGGTTCTCAAGTTAATGTAATTAACTTGTTCCTTAATTTAATGTAAATGGTTCTAAAGTCACCATTTAGAATGGTTTTTTTGTTTCATCTGTTAGTGCATTCAGCACAATGTTGAAGAGTAGTAATGATAGTGATTACTCTTATCCTGTACTCATTTTAAGGGAAATAGTTCTAACATTTCTCCATTTATAGGGTGCTTGATGAAAGTTTTTGATGGATACATTTTATCAAGTTAAGGAAATTAATGAATTAGTTTAATCATTCAACAAATATTTACTGAATACTTAGTAAGTGTCAGATATTATTCTAGGCACTTGGGACACATCAGTGATTAAACCAAGCAAAAACACTCTGCCCTTGTGGACCTTACATTCTAGCTGGGGAAGACAATAAACAAACTACTTTAAAGCAAAACAAACTACTTTAGATGATGCTAAATACTAAAAACAAATAAAACAAGGCAGGGAAATAGCAAGTGCTAAGGACAGGGGAAGGGTTGCAATGTTAGGGTAGGCAGAGGAAGGCCTGACTTAGGAAGAGATTATAAAAATAAGAACTGAAAAAAGAGGGGGAGCAGGTCATGTCCATATATGAGGGAAATCACTCCATTTAAGGCAGACAAAGTGAAAACGACTTGATGTGGAAGCTTGTCAGGCCTATTGGAAGAACACCAAGGAGATAAGTTCCAAGTGAAGTGAGTGGGGAAGAGTAGGAGGAAAGGAGAGCAGAGCGGTAAGATGGGGTCAGATCACATCAGTCCTCGTAGACTACTGAGAGGACTTGGGTCTGAGTCTGAGTAAGATGGACACATTGCAGGGTAATAAGGAGGGAAGAGACATTATACAACTTACCTTTTAGCATGATTGCTTTGGCAGCAGGTAGAAAATAGTCGAAGAGTGTGGGGGACAAGCAGGGGAGTGGGGAGAATAATCAAGAAGCTGTTGCAGTAGTATAAGCTTTAGATCAGTCACGGGGCAGTGGAAGTGGTGAGAAGTGGATAGAATCTGAGTACATTTGGGAATTTATTTGTTTTCTTTTCAGATTTTTATTTAAATTCTATTTAGTTTACATACAGTGCAATAATGGTTTCAGTAGTAGAATTCAGTGGTTCATCACTTACATACAACACCAGTGCTCACCCATTGCCCTCCTAAATGCCCATCACCCATCTAGCCCATCCCCCACCCACCTCCCCTGGGTAAGCTGGCAAGAATTGAAAAGTAAACTGGCGAGAATTGCTAATAGATCAAATATGGATATGGAGAGAAGAGAGGAATCAAGGAAGATAACTAAGTTTTTGTCCTGACCATTTCTAGTTGCTAACGGAGTGTTTTTTGTGAATAGGAATTGATTTTCATTGAACTCTTTTTCTGCATCTATTCATGATCATATGGTATTTAATTTCTTAATGTGGTGAATTACATTATTACATCATTTTAGAGGATACTCTATATTCCTTCATTTTTATGTAAGTTACAATAATTTAAAACCATGTTTTTCTTATGACTTATCTTTGAAAATGTATTACCAACATATCTCCTGCCAAATAGGCTTTTAGGAGCAAGTACGGAGGACCTAACTGCCATTTAAAATATTGTTTCTACAAGTTAATGAGCTTTGAATTCTCCACAACTGGTTTCCCAGTGAACTTTAGAAATTAAGTATTCTGTTATTGGGAGAAATATATATTTCCAATCAGAGATTCCAGGGCCTTCCATGTCCAGCACAATTTCCCAAAACCTCCATTCTCAGTAAAGTGCAAGCCAGGACACTTGGTCCCTGACTTGTTATGTGTGAATAATCATAGACTGATGTTTCTTTTTAAGGTATCCTCACCTGAGTCCCAAGAACAAGGAGTCCTTTGATGTGGGCTGTAACCTCTTTGCCAAGTTTTCTGCATACATTAAGAATACTCAAAAAGAAGCAAATAAGCGTAAGATACCTTTAAATTTCTGTTTCTCTCACACATTTGCTGACTCTCATAGTCTCACTCAGCTAAAATAGGATTTTCCTGAATATGTAGTATATGTTGGGGAATACACTTTTCCTCTGATTCTTTCTTCTCTCCTTTGAGATCCCTTTGCATGAAGTTTTATTAAATTTAGAACCCAAGATTCAATAGGGCAACTACTAACTTAGCTCAATTAGAGCATTGATATGCCAGGAGTGAACTAACTGCAGGACTGTGTACTTTTAAGGTTTCTGAAACCATAACATCTACCACAAACATTCTTGAATAGGTCTACTATCTTCTGAGTCATGAGAGCTATTAGTCTCTGATTCCACTTCTGACTCTTCTGTGTTTAGTAATAACATGTATGTAAAGATGTCTAAATGTGTAAAAAAGCGTATTGAGAATGTATTCAGTCATGAAGACAAAACATTAGTAACCCTATGATTTCTTTGCACCAGATTTTGAAAAATCTCTGCTCAGAGAATTTAAACGTCTGGATGACTACTTAAACACTCCGCTTCTGGATGAAATTGATCCAGACAGTCCTGAGGAACTCACAGTTTCCAGAAGATTGTTCTTGGACGGGGATCAGCTCACACTGGCTGACTGCAGCTTGTTACCCAAACTGAACATTATTAAAGTAAGTCTTTGTAGGGCATGCTGAATGGTTTGGGAGGGGTTTGGGAATTGCCCACATGAAACACAGTGACTATTTAGTGTGAGATGTTAGATGATGGTTTTGTCATCATCATTATGCATAGTGTATATCTCCTTTTTCTTCCCAGAGGAAAAATCCATAATGATCTTTTCTGGGAACCATAAAAACTTCTTGCTTCTTCTGAAATCAGGTGTTTTCCACTGTCTTATCTATAAAACAAGGGTAATGTTACCCATTTCATGGAATTGTTGAGAAAATTAAATTAAGGCATGTAAAATGCTTAGAACAGTGTCTGAATCACAGCAAATGATAAATAATGTGAGCAACTAATTTTATGATGATTTAATCATTGATTTAATAAATTCTTATCGAACAGAACTTATTCTGTCACAGATCCTATGCCAGACACACAGAACATATAAAGAAATAAGACATAGTTGGGACCCAGGACACCTGCGTGGTTCAGTCAGTGAAGCGTCTGCCTTCAGCTCAGGTCATGATCCCAGGGTACTGGGATGGAGTCCTGCATCGGGCCCCTTGCTCAATGGGGAGCCCACTTCTCCATCTGCCTGCCACTCCCCATGCTTGTGCATGTGCTTCCTCTTTTTCTGACGAATAAATAAATAAAATATTTTTTTAAAAAGACATGGTTGGGACCCTAAGCAAAGTCTTAGTCTAGTGGAGAAATATGTGCTCTTTTTCTATGCTTTCCTCTAAACATATTAATAATTAAGTACAGCATAAATATAAATGTGATTACACACACATAGCTTTGTCTACATTTGTAAATGAAACATTAAAGCAGTAAGTCCAAGATTTTTAAGCTTATTTTTTGTGTAGATAACATGTCCTTAATGATCGTGACTTTTGAGATATGTTTCTACACACTAGGCATGACACTGATGTCTTTTACTACCAACTGGTTTTTTTTTTCCCCAAAACCCTAGGTTGCAGCCAAGAAATACCGTGACTTTGACATTCCAGTAGAATTCTCAGGAGTCTGGCGCTATCTTCACAATGCCTATGCCCGTGAAGAATTTATCCACACATGTCCTGAAGACAAAGAAATTGAAAATACCTATGCAAGTGTGGCTAAACAGAAGAGTTAGAACAGCTCTTTTAGTAGAAAGGCTCTCTTTTCACTTATCATATTATAAAGGTTTTTGGTAATAAGAATATGGAAAATACTGTTTCCTCTACCCAACTCTCTTATGAAAAGAATCCTGTATTTTCTGTATCTAGTCAGTCCAAACTATCTTCTCACTGTGTATTTTAAAGTTCCTTATATATTCACTTAATTTTCTTTATTCCCATGGCATAACTACTGCAATCCTAAATCACATGGAAAGTATCATGATCTTTTGCTATTTAATTGAATTATTAGAATGCATCATGTGTAAGCTCAACAGATGGCTGAAGTTACAAACGACATAAATAGAGCCACAATCTTAAACTGCTCCTTAGAAACACTTCCGTTTAAATCATTAAAACAATTTTACATTTTTGTTAGTTTAATACATGGGTGAATTTATTTCTGGTATGAATAAAAAAATCAGAGAGTAAGTATATCAGAGAGGCAAATGCTAAAAGAATGACTTTTAACATCAGCTCTAAAAAGGGATTAAGACCAACTGGTGGGGTGCCTGGGTGGCTCAGTAGGTTGAGCCTCTGCTTTCTGCTCAGGTCATGATCTCAGGGTCCTGGGATCGAGCCCCGCATTGGGCTCTCCGCTCGGTGGGGAGCCTGCTTCCCCCTCTCTCTGCCTGCCTCTCTGACTACTTGTGATCTCTCTCTCTGTGTCAAATAAATAAATAAAATCTTTAAAAAAAAAAAAAAGACCAACTGGTATTAGAATGGCATTAAATACCTAGAAATATGACTGCCTCATAGTCACACATAAGAATATGATCTTTATGACCAGGCTATATTGTTAAATGAACAAGTATTCATTAAATAAAACATAGTAATAATTTTTAAAGAAACAAATATATGGTAAAGTCTCAAAGTAAACTGGACATTTTAGTCCATAAAAATAAGAAGGAAACTAAGAAATTTGACTGGCCAAAAAGCATTGTTGCTGTCCATAAAACGATAAGGCACACTGTCTTTAAAGAATAATGACAAAATGGGCGCCTGGGTGGCTCAGTGGGTTAAAGCCTCTGCCTTCGGCTCAGGTCATGATCTCAGGGTCCTGGGATCGAGTCCCGCATCGGGCTCTCTGCTCAGCAGGAGGCCTGCTTCCTCCTCTCTCTGCCTGCCTCTCTGCCTACTTGTGATCTGTCTCTGTCAAAGAAATAAATAAAAAAATTAAAAAAAAGAATAATGACAAAGATTTGTATAGAATTTTAAATCTTCTATTACTATATGTACTCAAATTTACATGTTAAAATAAAATCACTCAAATCTGAAAACAAAAGCCGAACTTGGTCCTTCAAAGGAGAAACAAAATTCAGCCTCAAAAAAAGAAGACACCATAGATCAATGGAACAGATTAAGAAATCTGGAAATAAACCCACAACTATATGGTCAATTAATCTTTGACAAAGCAGGAAAAAATATCCAATGGGATAAGCAGTTTCTTCAGCAAATGGTGTTGGAAAACAGCAACATGCAGAACAATGAAGCTGGACCACTTTCTTATACAAAAATAAATTCAAAGTGGATGTGAGACAGGTAACCATTAAAATCCTAGAGGAGAACACAGGCAGTAACCTCTTGGACATCAGTCACAGCAGCTTCTTTCTAGATATGTCTCCTGAGGTGAGGAAAACAAAAGCAAAAATAAATGATTTGAACTTCCATATAAAGAATCATGTCATCTGCGAAGAGAGAGAGTTTGACAACTTCATTGCCAATTTGGATACCTTTTATTTCTCTTTGTTGTCTGATTGCTGTTGCTAAGACTTCTAATACTATGGTGAACAAGAGTGGTGAGAGTGGGCATCCTTGTCGTGTTCCTGATCTCAAAGGGAAGGCTGCAAGCTTTTTCCCATTGAGGATGATATTTGCTGTGGGTTTTTCATAGATAGATTTGATGAAGTTCAGGAATGTTCCCTCTATCCCTGTACTTTGAAGCATTTTAATCAGGAACGGATGCTGGATTTTGTCAAATGCTTTTTCTGCATCAATTGAGAGGACCATGTGGTTCTTCTCTCTTTTCTTATTAATTTGTTCTATTACATTGATTGATTTGTGAATGTTGAACCATCCTTGTAGCCCAGGAATGAATCCCACATGGTCATGGTGGATAATCTTTTTAATGTGCTGTTGGATCCTGTTTGCTAGGATCTTGTTGAGAATCTTAGCATCCATATTCATCAGTGATATTGGTCTGAAATTCTCCTTTTTGGTAGGGTCTTTGCCTGGTTTGGGGATCAGGGTAATGCTGGCTTCATAGAAAGAGTCTGGAAGTTTTCCTTCTGCTTCAATTTTTTGAAACAGCTTCAGGAGAATAGGTGTTATTTCTTCTTTGAACGTTTGGTAGAATTCCCCAGGGAATCCGTCAGGTCCTGGGCTCTTGTTTTTTGGGAGGTTTTTGACCACTGCTTCAATCTCGTTACTAGATATTGGTCTGTTTAGGTTGTCAATTTCTTCCTGGTTCAATTTTGGGAGTTTATAGTTTTCCAGGAATGCATCCATTTCATCTAGGTTGCTTAGCTTATTGGCATATAACTGTTGATAATAACTTCTGATGATTGTTTCTACTTCCTTGGTGTTAGTTGTGATCTCTCCCTTTTCATTCATAATTTTATTAATTTGGGCTTTCTCTCTTTTCTTTTGGATTAGTGTGGCCAATGGTTTATCGATCTTATTGATTCTTTCAAAAAACCAGCTCCTAGTTTCATTGATACGTTCTACTGTACTTCTGGTTTCTACCTCATTGATCTCAGCTCTAATCTTGATTATTTCCCTTCTTATGTGTGGAGTTGGTTTGATTTGTTGTTGATTCTCCAGTTCTTTAAGGTGTAGAGACAGCTGCTGTGTTCTGGATTTTTCAATTTTTTTGAGGGAGGCTTGGATGGCTATGTATTTCCCCCTTAGACTCCACCCCCAAACTACTAGAACTCATGCAGCAATTCAGTAACGTGGCAGGATACAAAGTCAATGTACAGAAATCAGTGGCTTTCTTATACAATAA
The DNA here is from genome assembly GCF_002288905.1 of Enhydra lutris kenyoni. Taxonomy (NCBI): domain Eukaryota; kingdom Metazoa; phylum Chordata; class Mammalia; order Carnivora; family Mustelidae; genus Enhydra; species Enhydra lutris. Next base: position 4,346,067 of record NW_019154180.1, on the reverse strand, counting down.
CAATGAAAATACAGAAAGGGAAATTAGAGAATCGATTCCATTTACTATAGCACCAAGAACCATAAGATACCTGGGAATAAACCCAACCAAAGAGGTAAAGGAACTGTACTTGAGGAACTACAGAACACTCATGAAAGAAATTGAAGAAGACATAAAAAGATGGAAGACCATTCCATGCTCTTGGATCGGAAGAATAAACATTGTTAAAATGTCTATACTGCCTAGAGCAATCTATACTTTTAATGCCATTCCGATCAAAATTCCACCGGTATTTTTCAAAGAGCTGGAGCAAATAATCCAGAAATTTGTATGGAACCAGAAGAGACCCCGAATCGCTAAGGAAATGTTGAAAAACAAAAATAAAACTGGGGGCATCACGTTACCTGATTTCAAGCTTTACTACAAAGCTGTGATCACCAAGACAGCATGGTACTGGCATAAAAACAGACACATAGACCAGTGGAACAGAGTAGAGAGCCCAGATATGGACCCTCAACTCTATGGTCAGTTAATCTTCGACAAAACAGAAAGAAATATACAGTGGAAAAAAGACAGTCTCTTCAATAAATGGCACTGGGAAAACTGGGCAGCTGTATGTAGAAGAATGAAACTCGACCATTCTCTTACACCGTACACAAAGATAAATTCAAAATGGATAAAAGACCTCAGTGTGAGACAGGAATCCATCAGAATCCTAGAGGAGAACATAGGCAGGAATCTCTTCGATATGAGCCACAGCAACTTCTTTCAAGATATGTCTCCAAAGGCAAAGGAAACAAAAGCCAAAATAAACTTTTGGGACTTCATCAAAATCAAAAGCTTCTGCACAGCAAAGGAAACAGTCAACAAAACAAAGAGGCAACCCACGGAATGGGAGAAGATATTTGCAAATGACAGTACAGACAAAAGATTGATATCCAGGATCTATAAAGAACTCCTCAAACTCAACACACACAAAACAGATAATCATATCAAAAAATGGGCGGAAGATATGAACAGACACTTCTCCAATGAAGACATACAAATGGCTATCAGACACATGAAAAAATGTTCATCATCACTAGCCATCAGGGAGATTCAAACTAAAACCACATTGAGATACCACTTTACACCAGTTAGAATGGCCAAAATTAGCAAGACAGGAAACAACATGTGTTGGAGAGGATGTGGAGAAAGGAGAACCCTCTTACACTGTTGGTGGGAATGCAAGTTGGTGCAGCCTCTTTGGAGAACAGTGTGGAGATTCCTCAAGAAATTAAAAATAGAACTTCCCTATGACCCCGCAATTGCACTACTGGGTATTTACCCCAAAGAGACAGATGTAGTGAAAAGAAGGGCCATCTCTACCCCAATGTTTATAGCAGCAATGGCCACGGTCGCTAATCTGTGGAAAGAACCAAGATGCCCTTCAACGGACGAATGGATAAGGAAGATGTGGTCCATATACACTATGGAGTATGATGCCTCCATCAGAAAGGATGAATACCCAACTTTTGTCGCAACATGGACGGGACTGGAAGAGATTATGCTGAGTGAAATGAGTCAAGCAGAGAGAGTCAATTATCATATGGTTTCACTTATTTGTGGAGCATAACAAATAGCATGGAGGACAAGGGGAGATGGAGAGGAGAAGGGAGTTGAGGGAAATTGGAAGGGGAGGTGAACAATGAGAGACTATGGACTCTGAAAAACAATCTGAAGGGTTTGAAGAGGTGGGGGGGTGGGAGTTTGGGGGAACCAGGTGGTGGGTATTAGAGAGGGCACGGATTACATGGAGCACTGGGTGTGGTACAAAAACAATGAATACTGTTATGCTGAAAATAAATTTAAAAAATGATAAAAAAAATGATTTGAACTTCATCAAAATAAAAAGCTTCTGCACAGCAAAGGAAACAATCAACAAAACTAAAAGGCAACCTACGGAATGGGAGAAGATATTTGCAAATGACACATCTGATAAAGGGTTAGTGTCCAAACAATAGCCAAATAGTGATGAATGGATAAAGAAGATGTGGCATTATATATATACACACACACACACACCATGGAATATTACTCAGCCATCAGAAAAGATGAGATCTTGCCATTTTCAATGACGTGGATGGAGCTAGAGAGTATTATGCTAAGCAAAATAAGTCAGTCAGAGAAAGACAAATTACATATGATTTCACTCATATGCGGAATTTAAGAAACAAAACAAAGGAACAAAAGGGGGGAAAGAGAGAGAGAGGCAAACCAAGAAACAGACTCTTACTTATAGAGAACACACTGATGGTCACCAGAAGAGAGGTGGGTGGGGGGATGGGTGAAATAGGGGTTGGGGATGAAGGAGGGTTAGGAGTGCACTTGCTGTGATGAGCACTGGGTGTTTTATGGAAGTGTTGAATCACTATATCATACCACATGAAACTAATATTACATTCTATGTTAACTGGAATTAAAATGAAAATCTGAAACAAATACTGCTTTTTATAAGAAAGAAAGAGGTAACTGTATACTACCCAGTGTCTGAGGATAGGTTTTCTTTTATGTATGTTACAACCTAAGGCCTCCTACAAGATCTGTTTTCTCATCAGCAAAGGTGGGAAGGTATTCAACTATTCAGGTAAGGAAAATGATACCTTGTGATCTCAACAAAGTAGAGAACGGTGGATCTGGTTTTTCTAAGTTAGGAAAACTTTTTTAAAGACTAATTAGACTTCCAGGTTGATGAAGACAATGGTGGCTGCCTTGATTTGTGTCTTTCAATGTTTCCCCCAAAATCAATACAAATAACAAAAGCAAATTCTAAATGGCACTTAAACCACATGGGAAGCATAACTTAAAGCAGAAAAATCCCCAAATATCAATATAACTATACTTTAAAAAAAGAAAAAAATACCAAATTTCAGGAAGTACTCTGTCATATTCATGCTGCATCAGAAACTTCTGTAATGAGCAAGGAGAGGCTGAAAAAAACTGTAGGAAATAAGGAAGTTAGTCATGGGTCTAGGTTTAATCTAAAATCATTGAAAGAAAGAAAAGTCTAACTCAAGTATAAAAAATATGTTTTAAAATGTCCTGGTAGGCCAAAACACAGAGTACGAGGAAGAAGTATGGCTTCTAGGGAAGAAATACAAGACATAAAAAGAAGTGAGAAGTAACTTTTGGTAAATCTATAGAGTTATTACCCCCAAAAATCAGAAAACAGGATCCAGCATACCTCAACTGATAGACATCTCCTTACAGAAAAAAAGAAAAACCCTGTAATAACGACATTCCAAACTGAATTTAAAAACATGCAGACAAATATATGGGTGTATGAAAAAAATCACCTGGATTCAGGTTTCAAAAAATCAAGAAAAACACGAAGAGATAATTGATCAAACCAAAAAATAAATGGAAGAAAGAGACAAAATTATCTCAGAAGTGAAGATAAATTACAAGGTTGTGAAGGGAAAATAGACTCAAGAACATTCAATAAGGTGCATTGAAAAAGGCAGAAAAATAACTAAGAGAATGAAAATGAAACCAGAAGGAAGTAAAAAAGATCAGAAAGAAATCAATGAATTGAAAGAGAAGCAAAGGAATATCTAAAAGATTTAAACCTTTAATCCAAGAAAAATTTCCAAAGTGAAAGACTTTAGTCTACACATTGAAAAGTCCCACTAGGTTTCTGGGAAAATAAACCAAAATTATTAACTCCAAGACATAGCCTAGTAAAATTATTAGACATGAAAGGTAAAATATATCCTCAAAGCCTCTAAGCAAAACAATTAAACAATTCATGAAGGCAAATTAATTAATCTGAATCAGGCTTTCCAAAAGCAACATATAAGGCAAGGCAATGCAGCAGCATTTTCAAGAAATTCAAAGAAAAAAAGTGAGAACCAAGGATTTCATATCCTATGAAGCTAGTTTCAAATATCGAGTTTATAGAAAAAGAAAAAAAAATTTAAACAAACCAGAACTCGAAAAATTCTGTACCACTGTGCCCATAAACAATTTTAAAGATGTATAAGTACAATAGTTATGCAAACATTACTGTTGGGGGAAGCTATGTTATGGGTAAAAGTATAATTATATGAAAATTAAAAGTTTCAAAGAAGCATAACTACAGCTTCTGGTCCCAAATGGTGACATAAGAACACCTTGAGTTCACCTCTTCTGCAGAACACACCAAATGATGCATTTTATAGAGCAACTCCTCATGAAGAACTGATAGCTGACTGAACAGCTTCAGCAGAACGAAAGAGAGACCACACAGAGAACAGCAAGAGATGGAGACACAGTAACAAAGGGAAACTGCCCCCTGCCCTGACACTGTGAGCTGCAGCAGGGAGAGATAGTATTGAGGGACCAGGAGCAGATTTCTCCACCGTGGGAAAAACTTTAAAAAAGCCATGGTTTAAAAGGGCAACTAGAATATAAGGGAACCAGCAAATGGTGAGGGAGCTGCTGGAACTTCCTCTGACTTAGAGGTATTGGTCAGCTCCACAGTTTACATTCCCCTCCACCTTAAAAGCACAGGCTAGTGCACAGACTGGGCACCCTAACTAGCCTGCTGCCTCAGTGAGCCCCAGGCCCCTAGCCCACACCAGCCCCAACCATCCACAAAAGCAACCCCAGCACAGCACACACCAGAACACCCTGGGTCAGTACTCACTAACAGGTCTAGCCATTTCACCAAGGCAACACAGACACAAAGCACCCTGGAACACTCCAGGCCCACAGCAGTTTGGCTCCAGATGACTTGCTAAGGGCACTCCTGGTACACAGCATTCTGGGGCATCCCAGCTCACTTTCCACTCTAACCACACACTTGATACTCCCTGCACAGAGCACCCAGGGAACACCCATCTCATGCCCACCAGAGTGCCCCCTATGCTGAGCACCCTGAGACACCCTAGCTTGTACCCACTTCAGCTCTGGCCATCCCACCACAGCAACCCCAGTATCCCCAGCCCATGCCAGCCAAAGCTCCAGCTAGCCATCCAAATTCACCAGGCACACACAGCCTACACAGGGGATGGCCATACATAAAACCATTCCTTCAAATTTAGGAAATGTCATTGTTCTGCCCAATTCATAGAAATAAACACAGAAAGTCAGGCAAAATGAGGAGACAAAGGAATATGCTCCAAATGAAAGAACAAGACAAAACATGAGGAAAAGAACTAAATGAAATGGCAGTAACAAATCTACCTAATAGAGTTCAAAGTAATGGTCATAAAGATGCTCACAAGACTGGAGAGAAGAGTGGATGACCTCAGTGAAAATATCAACAAAGAACCAGAAAATATAAGAAAGACCCAATCAGAGTTGAAGAATTCAATAACCTAAATGAAAAATACGCTAGAGGTAATCAACAGTACGTTACAAGATGCAGAAGAACAGTTCAGTGATCTGGAAGATGGGGTAATCACACCCAAGCTGAACAGTAAAGTGAAAACAGAATTTTATTTTTTTATTTTTTAAAGATTTTATTTTTATTATTTATTTGAGAGAAAGAGAGTGAGTGAGAGAGAAAGCTTGAGCAAGAGGAGGGGCAGAGAGAAAAGCAGACTCCCCGCGGAGCAAGGAGCCTGACACAGGGCTTGATTCTAGGACCCTGGGATCATGACCTGAGCCAAAGGCAAATGCTTATTGACTGAGCCACCCAGGTACCCCAAGAAAACAGAAATTTTAAAAACGATGGTAAGTTAAGGGATCTTAACTTAGACAATGTTAAGCAAGCAAATATTCACATTATAGGGGTCTACTCCTAACTAGTAGAAGCATGAAAAGCATACCAAACAAATCCCAAATGGGAATCTACTAGATCCCTGACCAGTACTCCTCAAGGGTCTCTATGTTATCAAAAACCAAGAAACTTAGAGAAACAGTCACAGACCAGAGGAGGCTAAGGAAACATGAAGGAGGCTAAGGAAACATGATGACAAAATGTAATGTGGTATCCTAGATGGGATACTGGAAAAGGAAAAGGAAATTAAGGAAAATCAGTGAAATTTGAATAGAGTGTGGAGTATAGTTATTAGTGATGTACCAATGTTGTTTCCTTAGTTTTTATTTTATTTTTTTAAAGATTTTATTTATTTATTTGAGGGAAAATGAGAGAGAGAGAGAGAGAGAGAGAGCGTGAGAGGGAGAGGGTCAGAGGGAGAAGCAGACTCCCTGTGGAGCTGGGAGCCCGATGTGGGACTTGATCCTGGAACTCAGGGATCATGACCTGAGCCGAAGGCAGTTGCCCAACCAACTGAGCCACCCAGGCGCCCTTTAGTTTTTATTTTAATTCCAGTATAACTAACATACAGTGTTATATTAGCTTCAGGTTACAATATAATGATTCAAAAATTGTATATATTGGGGTGCCCAGGTGGCTCAGTGGGTTAAAGCCTCTGCCTTCCACTCAGGTCATGATATCAGGGTCCTGGGATCGAGCCCCACATTGGGCTCTCTGCTCAGCAGGGAGCCTGCTTCCCCCTCTCTCTCTCTGTCTGCCTCTCTGCCTACTTGTGATCTCTCTATGTCAAATAAATAAATACAATATTTTTAAAAAATTGTATATCTTAACCAGTGCTTGCCAATATAAGTGTACTCTTAATTCCCTTCACCTGTTTCACCCATCCCCCCACCCACCTCCCCTCTGGCAACCACCAGCTTGTTCTCTGTAGTTAAGACTGGGTTTTTGTTTGTCTCTCTTTTCTTTCTTTGTTTTGTTTCTTAAATTCCACACATGAGTGGAATCATATGGTATTTGTCGTCCTCTGACTGATTTCACTAGGATTATACTCTGTAGCTCCATCCATGTCATTGTAAATGGCAAGATCTCATCTTTATTATGGCTGAGTAATTTCCATTATATATACATAAACATACACATACATACATATACACACATCATATCTTCTTTATCCATTCCTCTATCAGTGGACACTTGGGTCATTTCCATATCTTGGCTGTTGTAAATGTTGCAATAAACATAAGGGTGCATATATCTTTCAAATTACTGTTTTCATTTTCTTTGGGTAAATACCCAGGGGCAAATTACCAGATCATATTGTAGTTTTTATTTTTTTGAGAAACCTCCACACTGTTTTTCATAGCAGCTATACCACTTTGCATTCCCACCAACATTGAACAAGAGTTTCTTTTTCTCCACATTCTTGCCAACACTTCTTACTTCTTGTGTTTTGAATTTCAGCCATTCTGACAGAATCTCCAAAGACCTCACATAGCCAAATCAACCTTGAAAAAGAAAAGAAAAGCTGGAGGCATCCAAATTCTGGACTTTAAGTTATATTACAAAGCTTTAGTGATCAAAACATTATGATACTGGCACAAAAGTAGCCACATAGTTCAATAGAACAGAATAGAAAACTCAGAAATGAACCCACAACTATATGGTCAATCTTCAACAGAGCAGGAAAGAATATCCAGTGAGAAAAGATAGTCTCTTCAACAAATGGTGTTAGGAAAACTGGATAGAAACATGCAAAAGATAAAACATGGAACACTACATCAAAAACTAATAATGTACTGTATGGTAACTAACATAACACAATAAAAAAATAAAAATACTTCAGAGGGAAAAAAAAGAAACATGCAAAAGAATGAAACTAGACTACTTTCTTATACCGTAGATAAAAATAAGTTAAAATGGATTAAAGGCCTAAATGGAGACAGGAATCCATCAAAATCTTAGCAGAGAACACAGACAGTAACCTCTTTGACATCAGCCATAACAACTTCTTCCTAGATATGTTTCCTGAGGCAAGGAAAACAAAAGCAAAAATGAACTATTGGGAGTACATCAAGATAAAAAGCTTCTACATGGCAAATAAAACAATTAACAAAACTAAAAGGCAGGCTTTGGAATGGGAAAAGATATTTGCAAATGACATCTCTGATAAAGTTAGTATCCAAAATAAAGAACTTATAAAACTGAACACCCAAAAAACAATCCAGTTTAAAAATGGGAAGAAGACATGAACAGACATGAGGAATAGAGGAATAAAAAATCCCATAAAATATATAGAAAAGGAAAAATTAAATTAAATGACATATGCAAATCCAAGTATATCACTGATTACAATAACAAAATCTAATAAAAAAGCAAAAATTGTGAGAGTGTGTTTTTAAAAATGATACAACTATATATAGAGTAGAAATGCTTAGTATCACACAATAGAAACTGAAAGTAAAAAAATATGGCAAAAGATATATCATGCAAACAGCAACTAGAAAAAAGCTGAAGTGTCTATGTTAGCATCACATGAAATAGACTTCCAAAGAAAAAAGGGGTACCAGAGATAAACAGAAATATTTCATAATGATAAAAGTGTCAATCCATTAGGAAGTATAGTGATTACAAATATATAAGCATCCAACAACCAAACTCCAAAATACATGGGGCAAAAACTCATGGAATTAAAGCAAGAAATATTTCTACAATGATAGTTGAAGACTTTACATCCCACTGCCAATAATAGTTAGCACAACTCTACAGAAGATCTAGAAGAAAATAGAAGACTTGGACAACACTAAAAACAAGTAGACCTAAGACACATACATAGAACACTACACCCAAAAGCAGAATATACATTTTGCTCAAGTGCACATGAAGTATTGTCCAGAATAAACCCTTATGGTATGCCATAAAAAAGAAATCAAAATAAAAATCAGAATATACTTTGAGATAAATGAAAACAAAGACACAAGATACCAAAAGTTATGAGATGCAGATAAATCAGTGTCCAGAGGGAAATTTATAGCTGTAAATGCCTCTGTTCAGAAAAAAAAAGAAGATCTCAAATCTATACCCTAACCTTACACCTTAAGAAACTGGAAAAAAAAGATGGATAAACTAAAAGTAAATCAAGGAGAAGGAAGGAAATACTAAAAATTATAGCAGAGATAAATGAAATGGAAGTAAATTAAAACAGAATCAACTAAAGAAAAGTTAGTTCTTTGAAAAGATGAAGGAAATTGACAAAACTTTAGCTAGATTGACCAAGAAAAAGAGAGAGAAGACTCAAATTACTAGAATCATAAATGAAAGAGGAGACATTACTACTGACCTTACAAAATTTAGAAGGATCATAAAGGAATACTACAAACAAGTGTATGCCAAGAAATTGGATAACTTAGATGAAATGGAAAAATTCCTACCAAGATACAAACTACTGAAGCTGGCTCAAGAAACAGCGGCCAGGGTCATGAGCCAGCTGGTCCTGAGAAGGAATTGTAGGGGGAGGATGCATCTGGGTGGTGGGGCCTTTCTGGGCTGCACTGTCACAAGCCACAAGCGACACTGCTGGTACAAGTTGAGATGTGCTATAGGTGTAGAATACACACCAAATATCTGAGATTTAGTACAAAGATATATAAAACATCTCATTCATAATTTATAGTGCTTATAAATTGGGTAGCTGATTATAAAATTGATTATAGTTTTGAATATACTTGGTGAAATAAAATACACTTTAAATTTTAAAAAGACGAAGAAAGAGACAACCTGAGTAGACATATAACAAGTGAAGGGATTGAGTTAGTAATCAAAATGCTACCCACAAAATAAACCCCAGGCCCAACTGGCTTGAAGTTTAGCAAACATTTTAAAAGAATTAAAACCAATTCTTCACAAACTCTTCCAAATAGCAGAAGAGTAAGGAACACTTCTGAACTCGTGTTATGAAGCCAATATTGCCCTGAGGCTAAAATCAGACGAGGACATCACAATAAAAAATAATTTAAAAAAAACCTACAGATCAAATAGTATGAAGTTGGATGCAGAAATCTTCAACAAAATACTAGTAAATCAAATCTAAAAACATATTTTAAAAATTATACACCATTTGGGACGCCTGGGTGGTTCAGTGGGTTAAAGCCTCTGCCTTGGGCTTGGGTCATGATCCCAGGGTCCTGGGACCAAGCCCCACATCGGGCTGCTCAGCGGGGAGCCTGCTTCCTCCTCTCTCTCTGCCTGCCTCTCTGCCTACTTGTGATCTCTCTCCCTGTCAGATAAAGAAATAAAATCTTTAAAAAAATTATACACCATGATCAAGTAGGATTTATACCAGGAATGCAAGGTTAACTCAACATCCAAAAATCAATTAATGTAGTACATCATAATCAATAGACCACAAAACCAAAAAGCATATGATCATCTCATGATCACATGATCAGTTGCAGACAAACTGTTTGACCAAATCATATGGAATACCCTAAAAAATACCACTGGGACTAGTAAACGAGTTTGGCAGGATTGGAAATTATAAAATCAATTAAAAATCTATTGTATTTGCAGGGGGAGGGAGGAGAAGGGGCCAATGCGATGGCCAGTCTTTACTGGAAGGAAGAAACTTCACAGGACATTTTGAGTAAGTTAGGGCAAAGGCTCAGTGGGCCAGTTGGTGGGGCACCAGCTTGTAATGGGTTCCAAAGCTAGGGTATCACTGGATCTTGCCTTTGTCCAGCCAGAAAAAGATGAAGGCAACACTGTCCTCTTCAAAGACGCAGCCCACTATCTGCTTGTTGGTGATAGATGGGACTAAATTAGGGTCTTCTTTGGTGCCTGAAGCTGCCTGTGGGGCTAGCATGTTTATAGGTCCAGCCCCTCCCCTTCAGGAGTCATCATGACCTCCCTCTCCAGCCCAGTTGCCTGCCTGTCTCAGTAGCAACACTACGTACAGATGCCATAGATGCCGTGGCGACTCCATTGGGACCGTGGGCCCTGAGGTCCTGCATGACCAGCACACCAATTCCATGAAGTAAACTTGAAGCCATCACATCCACCACAAACAGCCTTTGTTGTATTTTTATGCGCTTGCAATGAACAATCTGAAAATAAAATTAAGAAAACAACTCCATTCACAATAGCATCAAAAAGAATAAAATACTTAGAAATAACTTAACCAAAGAAGTGTAAGACTTGCAAACTGAAGACTAAAAAAGATTGTTAAAAGAAATTTTAAAAGACCTAAATATATGGGAAAATATCCCATGTTCAAGCATTAGGAGACTTAATTTAATTTAATTTTGTTAAGATGAATATACTCTTCAAATTGATCTATAAATTTAATAAAATCTCAATCAATATCCCAGCTGCCTTATTTGCAGAAACTGACACGCTGATCTTAAAATTCATATGGAATTAAAGGAGGCCTCAAATAACCAAAACAATCTTGGAAAAGAACACAGGACGAGGACTCATACTTCCCGATTTCAAAACTACTACAAAGCTACAATAATCAAGACAATGTGTTACTGGCATAAGGCTACACATATAAACCAACGGAATAAAATTGAGAGTCCAGAAAGAAACACATAGTCTATGGCCAGTTGATTTTCAACAAGGGTGCCAAAATCATTCAATGGGGAAAGAATGACCTCTCCCAACAAACGGTGCTTGGACAACTGGATACCCATATGCAAAAGAATTAAGCTGGATCCCTACCTTACAACATATTTGAAAATTAACTCGAAATAGAGCATAGCCCTAAATGTATGAGTTAAAACTACGAAAATCTTTTAAGAAAGTCTAGGAATGAATCTTCATGACCTTGGATTTGGCAAAGTACTCTTAGACATGACACCAGAAGCATGAGCAACAAAAGGGGGGGAAAGGTAATTTCTATTTCATCAAAATTTAAAACTCTGTGCTTCAAAGGGCACCCTCAAGAAAGTGCAAAAAGGGAACACAGAATGGGAGAGATATTTACAAATCATGTATGTGATAAAGGACCTGTACCTAGAATATATATAAAGAACTCTTACAACTCAACAATAAAAAGACAAATAACCCAATTTAAAAGTGGGAAAAGGATCTGAATCTACATTTCTTCAAGGAAGATACACAAATGGTCAATAAGAATGTAAAAATATACACACTGTCATTAGTCTTCAGGGAAATGCAAATCAAAATCACAATGAGCTATACCGCTTCACACCCACTCTTCGGATGTCTAAAATTAAAAAGTCAGAAGACAACGAGTGTTGGAGAAGATACGGAGAAATAAGAGCCATCATACTTTGCAGTCTCTATGGAAAACAGTCTGGCATTTCCTCAAAGCATTTAACATATAGTCACCACTGAACTCAGGAACTCCACTCCTAGATTTAAAGCTAAAAGAATTCAAAACATGTGTTCAAACAAATATTTGTATACAAAATGATCATAGCAGCATTATTTATAATGGCCCAAATGTGGAAACAACCCAAATGTCCATCCATAGATAAATGGATTAATAAAATGGTACATCCACACAGTGGAATATTACTCAGTCATAAAACCGAATGTGAATGAACTTTTAAAACATTATGGTAAGTGAAAAAAGCCAGTTATAAAGCCAGAAAATGTCTCTGTGAAAAGAAGAAGCCACATATTTTATAATTCCCTTTATATGAAATGTCCAGAATAAGGAAATCTATAGAGACAGAAAGTAGATTAGTTGTTGCCTAGGGCTAGGAGGAAAGGATGATAGGAGGTGATGGGCCAAAAGGTAGGGGTCTGTTTTGGGGATGATGAAAATATTTTAAGATTGAGTATGGTGATGGTTGCACAAGTCCGTGACTATACCAAAAACCATTGAATTATGCACTTCAGATGAGTGAATAGTATGGAATGTGAATTATATATCAATAAACCTGTTTTTTGAAGATTTTATTTATTTATTTGAGAGAGAGCACAAGAGTGGGGAGAGGCAGAGGGAAAGGAAGAAGACTCCATGCCAAGCAGGGGCTGTGATCAGGGCTCCATCCCAGGATCATGGGATCATGACCTGAGCCGAAAGGGAGACGTTTCACTGACTGAGCCACACAGGAGCCCCACGTTTTTTAATTGTGTAACGAAATGATAAGGAATTACATTAAAAAAAAAAGAAGAGGAACAGACAAAAGTTTTGAAGAGGTCATTCCCAGAAGAGGAAATGCAAATGGTCAATACTTGAGAAATGGTATTGACCTCATTAGTAGTCAGGAAAATGTAAAACAAACTAATGAACGCCTTATTTAACTACATCAGAGTGGCAAGAATTCAGAAAGAATATAACATGACGCTTGAAAAAAAATGTGAAGAAATCGCCTTTTCACATATTGCTAAGTAGAATTCATATCGCTAAATATTTTTTACAAAGTATCATGCCCAAATCCATTACATTTAAAATGCTCATCCTCTTTGACTTCCCCGTCCCTTTTGAAAGACTCTATCTCACTGAAATAACGAATGTGTGACTATAGTTAGAATCATTATTGTAGCATTGCCATTGCAAAAGGAAAGTGGGTTGGAAATGGAGGATGTTTATGATTCTTTATTAATTGCAAAAAGCAAACACTAAAGTAATGGTCCAATTTGATCCAATTTTTGTGACACCAAACGGCAATAAATTTTTATGTGTATATATATTTGCTTGGCAATACACGTAAAAGAATATATCCCAAGCTGTTAATATCTTAATAATGATGGATCTACTTTTTTGTGTACATTTTTGGATTGTTTCACTAGTTTGAATGAAAAGGTATCCCTTTTGCTAGTTGGAGATAGAGAAAAAAATTAATTGAGAAGGGGCGGTGGGTGGAGAAATTAGAAAGGAAAGGAAGGCGCTGGGTCACCCCCCCCCCGCCCCCCGCGGCTGTTTCTGTGTGCGCTCCTTTTACAGACAGTGTGGCAGCCCCGGCAGTCGCGTCTACGCGCGGGATTACAGTAACTCGGTTGTCAGTGATGAGTCAGAGTGCGTGGTGCTGATGCTGCTGCCATTTCATCACCTCTGCGAGCGCAGCATCCATTCCTTCGCTCTCCCCGCGCCGGGGCCTACCTCGCCTCAGGCTCCCAGGCTAGCGATGTGCTCGCGGCCGATCTAGATCCGGACCAAGCCACGCTCTCCGAGGTCTCGGCTGGGCGCCCCTCTCGCCGCCCACGGCCGGCCCGGGCCGAGGAGACCTGCTGAGCCCCGGCCATGGAGGCCATCTGGCTATACCAGTTCCGGCTCATTGTCATCGGGGATTCCACGGTGGGCAAGTCCTGTCTGATCCGCCGCTTCACCGAGGGCCGCTTTGCCCAGGTTTCGGACCCCACCGTGGGGGTGGATTTTTTCTCCCGTCTGGTGGAGATCGAGCCAGGAAAACGCATCAAGCTCCAGATCTGGGATACCGCGGGTCAAGAGAGGTTCAGGTGGGGAGCGCAGCTGGGCCGCGAGCAGTGGGAGGGTCTACAGGCTTTGCACAACCCTTGGAGAGAGAGGACTTCCTGGTCCTGGTGTCGGCCCCCGTAGGGACGATCCCAAGGGTCTGGGGATTTCTGCTCAAGCCCACCTTTAGCTAGCCGGGAGTTCAGTACCGGGAAAGAAACACCCTGGCAGGGAGGGCCAGTCAATAATACGTATTGCTTGCACCACAATTCCACCGATCTGCCCCTTGGTGGCTAATAAACTAGCTGGAATTTATCAATCTCAGTCCTTATGCTACATTACTTTCAAAACTGTTTCCAGGTCATCTTTACAAAACCGACAGGCATAGATGATATACACAGATAGCTACTTATAGACATAGATACAGATATAGAGATATAGAGATAATCGTAATTATATGAAATAGATACAGATGATTGATTCCTTCTTGCAACCAGCACACATTCGGAAATCATCCACTGCATGCCAGGCACTGGGCTTGTTTCTGGGGAAACAGCCTGAGGAAACACACAAGAGGATGCCTTGTAAACAAAACAGACAAGAGCCCTTCCCTTTTAGAACTTCTGTGCTGGCGTAGTGGAAGGAAATACATAAACAGCAATTATACAAAAGTGTCTGGTTCATATTCAGATGCCCACGCCCTACTATAACGCTAAGCATATAATGAGTAATCAATGAACAGGTATAATTTTCTCCTACAACCCTTTGTTTTCCCTTGTAGTATGTATCATGTGTAATTATATGTCTGAACATAGAGAAGGCTGCCCGGAGAGGATGAGACCTGATGGATAGGATTACCCAAGCCAAGACAGGAAAAGCCCAGGGACAGGAAACAGCATGTGTAAAGACAAGTGACAGAGCAGCGTACACAGAAAACTTGGAGAGAACAAGTTGAGCTAATGTCACATATGGCAGCAGGAATTAGATCAAAAGGACTCAATCGCCTTTATTCATTTTCAAATATGTCTGTCATTATTTATTCAGTTATCTACTGAACACTAATTGAGCATAGAAAATACTGGTTAGGTAGTTGAAGAAGAGTAGAAAGAAGAGTTTACTACAAACTTGGCTCCACCCACCCCACCCCCAACTTCCACAAACAACACTGTGGCACATACCCTTGCACAGGATCAACTCTGAATTCGTGATTGCATTCCTTGTATTAGAAGTGAAGAAAGGTTTTTTATATGTTGACAGAAATCTCTTTCTCTATGATCAGCCTTTTCATATCCATTGCTTATTATTTATTGGGTGATATTGACTTGAAAGAGTTTTTTAATAGATTATTACCCTTTTCTGTCATGTATGTTGTAAAATATTTTCCTGGTTTGTCATTTGTCTTTGAACTTCAAGAAAATTTTTTGATAAATGGGAATTTTAATTTTTAGATAGTCTTATATTGTGTTTGGAAATGGCTTTGTTCCTTTCTAAATACTCACAAACCACTAATATAATAATGTCTTTAAGAGTTTTGACAGGGATCTACAGCTTGTTCACTGTTTTCCTGAACCAAGTTATTCACAAATCAAAATCTTTGTTCACATTGAATTTTCTGATTACACCTGCCATTCTCCATGAACCCTTAAACATAAGAGAATTAGAAATGCTTCCAGTCTCCAGGGCTGATTTGCCTGGTTTTGGAGACTTGAAGTCACTGGTAACGTTCGTTCTTACTATCATCTAGCTTGGACTTTAATTCCCTGGACGATGTTTGTTCTCTTATCACTGGGCCATTTGTCCTAAGCCTTAAGCTGTTGAGTCCCTCATTGTTTAACTTTTTCATCCAAGGAGACAGAAAACCTAAAAATAGATGTAGATCAAAAAGCACAGTAGTCTAAAACAAGTGATGGTAGAGGCAAATCGTTCGACCCCCTCCACTAAGCTCTAATATGCTCTAAGCCAAGTACTGTGACTTATGTGTGCTCTTCAAATCAAGAAGTTAAAATATTAGAGGTTTCTTCTGTTTAAGTACAGCAAATGTTTTAGAACCTAAACCTTTAGGTTTTAGAGATACTCCTGGCACACTGCTTTAAATAAGTTCTATCAGTTTAAGGGGAAATTTTTGCTATTTAGGCAGTTTTTCCCAGGGGTAGCTCCTGACTCAGCCTCTCTGAAGTGTGTCAGGAAATGGGGCTGACAGTCACTCTGCTAACACCACCACAGACCATTCTGATTTTTCCCTTTTCCACGTGGCCTAGAAAATAAAAAACAAAGCACGTTTCTCCTCAGAGAAGAGATGGAGGACCCTCTTAGAGTAAAATAAGAAGTGATACATGGGGGAAAATGGAGTATATTGCAATATAGCTATATATACTAATAAACATTTTCTGTCAACTACCATAAATTCATTTCTAATCTTTTTAAATTCTGTTTCAACTACTAGAATTTATCATGAACTCTCCAGTTCTGAAGACACTTTAACATTCATTATTTCATTTTTCTTCATAATAACCTGTGACTTCGGTATCCTGTGTTGCCAGGGTGGGACAGTAAGCTGTAGTTCTACCTGAATCGAGAGAAAATGCCTGGAAGGCCATGAGCGTTCATTTCTGGAAGATGTCATCTCTTAGTTTTGCCCAACTGAAAATTCACGGGTTATTAATTACAGAATGGCATTCGCATTCCATTCTTTAAAAAAAAAAAAGATCATTCTTACTAAAGGACTGTGTCAGTGAGCGGACACAGCAGAGTGCACTGTGTGAGTTCACTGAAGTACAGGGGTTTGGGCACGGCCTTTATTCTTTACTTCTTTCTTGTGTTTTAGATCCATCACTCGCGCCTACTACAGGAACTCTGTAGGTGGTCTTCTCTTATTTGACATTACCAACCGCAGGTCCTTCCAGAATGTGCATGAGTGGTTAGAAGAGACCAAAGTACACGTTCAGCCCTACCAAATCGTATTTGTCCTGGTAGGTCACAAGTGTGACCTGGATACACAGAGGCAAGTGACTCGCCACGAGGCAGAGAAACTGGCTGCTGCATACGGCATGAAGTACATTGAGACGTCAGCCCGAGACGCCATTAACGTGGAGAAGGCCTTCACAGACCTGACAAGAGACATATATGAGCTGGTTAAACGGGGGGATATTACAATCCAGGAGGGATGGGAAGGGGTGAAGAGTGGATTTGTACCAAACGTGGTTCACTCTTCAGAAGAGGTTGTCAAATCAGAGCGGAGATGCCTGTGCTAGTCAGCTGTCAGGGTCCCGAAATGTGCTCTCCCACCTGAACTGCAAAGCGATCACAACGAAGAGAATCCCTGGTGACTGAATGGACTCAACCTCCATGTTACATACCAAGTGAGCCTCCTCCTCAAGGGGCATCTGACTGGCCATGGGTGGGTGGATGTGACTGAGGGGCTGCTCCATGTGCCCTTTGCGGACTGCGTGTCGAGGGGCTGAGGTCTGGGGAAATTTTTCCAGAAAAATACACCCTCAGACAGCATAACTATTTCTTGGTGTTTCCGCTCATTCATAGGTCACAAACATAAAGAAATATGTAAAGGGGGGAAAGGATCCCATTGGAAACAATTAGAACTAAAACGACTTTGAGATCAACTTAATCGGTGAGAACACCCTACACCAAGTGTTTGCGCTGGGTTTGGCTAGAAGGTACCAATTGGCTTCTAAACAGCTCGTCTATAGAACAAGGGGCACAGAGCAGCTATTCACTAAGACCCTTTCAAGGCCCGTTGTTCTAGTAAAATCAGTGTGGCTCTGAGAAGGGAGGCCGTTATACATACTGTTGTTACCACATTCCAGAAAGCGCACCCCCGTGTGATGGAATAGATGACCATGTAAGTAGAAGAAAGAAACACTGTAATCCATGCCATACCCTCTGTCCCCATCGTCCCAGGCCTGGAGTTCACCCACCCACCTCTCCAGGGGCCGAGCAGCTGTGTACAGGGACCGCCTGTGAAAGGAGCCCTGAGGCAAACGTTCGCTAATCAACCCTGTACTGAGACACACACCTCACAGTCCCTTGAATTACTTACTGATCATCCCAACAGGCCTGTGAGGTTTTCTTCCCTATTTTACAAGAGTAAACTAAGAAGCAGGAGATTCACTTGGCTAAGGGGAAGGTCTCCTGACTCATAGTTCCCGTCCCACTGCATCAGCTTGTTCCTGCTGTCAGATGAACGAACTGTTACTAATTTGTTTACTTTGGAAGAGATATGACTGTAAATAAATGTTCTCTACATGTTAGGGTATGTTTCCTTATTGCTTACGACTCAGCTACAATCCTGAGGGAACCTGGGGACGGAACAAAACGTAAAGCCAGTTCAGGTCTCACTGACAAGAGGGCTTTAAATGAGAGACTAATTGCACACTCGAAACACATCAAAACTGTGTGGGCTCCAAATGCTCTTATCACTAAAACACAGTGGACATATTACTGCAAGGAACCAAATACAGCAATGGGGAGTGGGATGGGGATAAAATACTCACCTCACAATGACCTTAGCCGCCTGTTTGCCATATACCTACACTGGGTCCTTGTCTATCCTAGAGAGTCAGCTCTTACTTCTCAGGTGAATAGACATCTAATGCATCAGGAAACTGAAACGGTTGGCTTAAGCTTCCATGATCTTCTTGAAGAGAGGTCCTGCTTTAAATTATTCTTTGGATTGTAGCTAGTTGAGCTAGGCAAAAGCCATACTTTTCACAGTAAGAAAACAATTCAGAATAGTCACGTTTCTCACATCCATTGTGATAGGAAAGCCTGCCAATGGTAAATTGCTTTGACACACAATGTCGAACTTCAGTATGAACGTGACTGAATCTGAACATCTGGGAATTACTTCAGCCAGAACGAAGCAGCCCAATAACAAAAATTATGGAAACAAACCACCTTGGACCAACCTGCAGCATCAACTACAAGTGAACCAACCATCGTCTCTGCATTCACTTCCCCTGACCTGGCTTGGGCGGATCGTGGTTTCAGAAAGCAAATAGAAGAGGGTCAGTGGGATTAATGCAGTTTCATAAACTACTGTAAGAAGATTCCAAAGGCAAGATTATCCAGTGGATTCTGTCAGTTCCAAAAAAAAAAAAAAAAGGATAGAAACAAAACTTCTCTACAGTTTTCTTGTCTAAAATACATTATATGTATATTGTTCTCACTCCTTGCATTTTTTAAGGCAGGTTTAAAGATACTCAGCACAGGATCCAGCAAAAGTGGCTGAGCTTAATTGCTTAAACAAGTTCTAGAAATTTTAAAAATCATTTTAGTAGAATTCAGTGCTGTTGTCACTGCAATAAGTGGGTTTTAGAGAATAAGTGTGAAAAAAAATCAGGTGTTAATACAATACTATGGATAAAGCTTTAGAAGCTATTTTACTACATAGGTCAAAGAAAAGACCAACTAACTTGTAACAAAGACCACCACTGCATGCTGGATTAGACTGTCTCCTGTTCCAGAAAAAACTGTAAACTTTTCCTCACTTTGTTGTGCATTGTAATGCAATGTGGAAAAATGTTTTCTTTAGCTGTATGTGAATGAGAATTTGCTTGTATTTAGTAAAATGGTTGATTATGTGACTGTGAGATTTCAAGTGTGTGTTGTAGCTATTTCCACTGGAGGGTGTCAATTAGGTAGGACACATACTACACAAGCAGTGTTCACCGGCATCTCAAAGCGAGAACAAGAATGTAATTTTTGAAAGATATAATCATCACGTTGAAAGTCACAAAGCCCTCACTACTGCCTGACAATCCCTTACCACTTTTGGAAGAGTTGGTTCTATCAAGCCTAAAGTTGAATGACTGCAATTTTTAGTCAGGGAGCTTAATTAGGACACCAGGGAGCTGATCGCAACTACTGTCATCCCTGAAAAGTGTTCTGTTCCCCCAGGCTAGATTGCCTTAGCTTTTTCTGGCCCTACTGTATGGGGTGCTTTTTTTTGTCAAGATCCCTTGGAGGGTGGGGCTCAGATTAGAACAGTGCCTTGGGTTTACAGTATATATTTAGGGGAGAGGAAAAAAAGGAAAGATGTTTGATGCTTGAGCCTGGGCACAGGAAGGCTGAATTCACACAGCTTTATCATTTTTATAGTCATGAGTGAAGGAGGGAGGAAGGAAGGAAGGTAGAAGGGAAAACAACCCATGTGACAGCACTTAATATAGTCTATCATTCCATTCTCCTTAAAATTGTCCCTAAAATCCCCAGGGCCTGATCATCTTTTCTTCAGTGAATTTCTTTGGTGGCTTTATTCAGTCCCACGGCTGTATATACCACATGTAAGTCAATGAATTCTGAATGTAGACCACCAGCTTGTCTCTGTCCCATGGATTCCAGACCTTTACAACCAACTGCCTGCCCAGTATCTCCATTTGAAAGTCTGTTAGGCACCAGAAATCTAACATGTTCCAAACCAAGCTCCTAATTTTCCTCCCCAAATTTGTTCTTCCCATAACCTTTCCTCCCTCAGTAAATGGCAATTTTGTCCTGTGTACTTTTGCGGAAAACCTTGGAGTTGTCCTTGACTCCTCTTTTCATAGTCCACGTTGGATGTATCTGCTTATGCTGGCTCTGCCTTAAAAGTAACCAGAATCTGACTCTTTGGGGAGATGTTGAAATGTTCTTCAAATGCACCAAGCACATTCACACCTCAGGGCCTTTGTACTTGCTCTTTACTGTATCTGGAATTCCTTTTCTTGAGATAACTGTCCGGATTTCTCCCTCACCTCCATCAAGTTCTGAAACCAACAGCCTCCAAAATCAGTAAGCAGCTTCCCAGTTCTAGAAGTTGTTCTTAATAATTCAACACAGAGTGTAATTCTTTAGTCTTCCTGGGGAACAATAAAGTTTCGTGTGTCTGGGAAAGGGCAAAGAAACTTACTTAGAAGGAGAGAATGGAAAACCTGGGGAGTCTAGTTTCACTGGAAGGAGTGGACAGTAGTATCACAATGTAGCAGTGGATTCAGAAAGATTATGACTAAAATATATTCATGGGATTCAAGGGAGCAGGAAGTCATGAGTGGCCTTTCTCAGCACAGCATCTGTACACCGACCCCTTAGGAAACTGTTGTTCTCAGTTCTGCTGGAGGTCCAACTCTTTTCTTCCTTCAATTCTTTTCTTGCTCTCTATTCTCTCCTCTACCTAGACAATCTTACCTTCGCTCATGACTCCAGTTACTGTCTTTGCATTGAGGACTCCCAAACGGAGGACTCCAGCCCATTCTGAGCATTATAACAATAGAGCCTACTTGCCTACTAAACTCATACACAAATTCCTTATACTCAACATATCGAATATGAAATCAGTATCTGTCAGACTGTGTTCCTTCCACCCCAATAGTTCTCATCGCCATAAATGACACCACCATCCATCCCTTTGTTCAACACAGAAACTTAGCAGTTACCCTTAATCCCTCACTTCTCCCTGCCCCCCACATCAGATCCACCATCAGGCACTCTCAGCTCTATCTTCGAAATATATCTATCTCCATTGCTAGAACCTTTGTCCAGGCTTCTACCAACTCTTTCCTGAACTACTTCAATATCTTCCTAAGTGCTTACCTTATTTTCTGTTCTTATTCCCAAGATACAACCTCAACATAACAGCCAGAATGGTCCTTTCAAAACAGAAAACAGATCAAGTCATTCTCCTGCTTACAACCCACCAATGGTTTCTCAGCACGTTTAGAACAAAATCCAAATAAACCTTTTCTTTCTTAACATGGCTACAAGGCCTTGCATGATCTGGCCTCGGCCTACTTCTCCTATTGTAAGTTCCACAAACGTAAGAATCCTATTCATCTTGTTCACCATTGTTTCTGCAAACTCCAACGTATATATATGCTTGAATGACTCATAAATACTAGAATGAATGCTTGTTTTATTGCCCTACTTTAGTCCAATGACCTTGACTACTACTTCACTCCATAAACATACACATGGCCCTATCCTGAAGCATGACTAAATTTTATACAGCCTCTGAAACCTCTCTCATTACAAGTTTTGGTTGTCTACTCTATCCCACAAACCCTGTTTTACACTTCTTTAGGAACCCAACCCTTGTGGTGTCTGTCAGCTGCATTCAAGTCATTAGCTTCTAAAGAAAATGATTGTTAAAAGTTTGGTCTATTTCCTTTTAGACTTTTTATTTATTTAATTTTATGTAATGTTATTTACATAGTGGTTAAGAGTATGGATTTTGAATAAAACCAACATGGGTTCAAATTCTGAATCTACCAGTTAATATACATGTGATTCAATTTCTCAGAGTCTCACTTTACACATATATTAAATTGGACAATAATAATATTCACTTCAAAGAATTGTGAGGATGAGATGAGATAATCCATGTAAAGTACTTAGCACTTGGTAAATGTCACAGAGTAAACATATTTACAAAATGCTTGGGATTTGTTATGTGTTTGCATCTATATGAATCTTTTTCATAAATGGTAACACATACTGTGCTGTTATCTTTTGCACACATCCAGTATATTTTTTGTAAATACCTATGAGGGCAGGAACTGTCCATTTTTCCCTATTATTGTATCACTACAGTCTGTTAGTGCCTGGTACGTTTGCTGAATGCGATCAGGAAAAGAGCTGACATACTGAAGATGACAGACATAGAAGAAATCTGGATCTTTGATGATGGCACCAAGCTACAGATTTAACTACCCTTAGAGCCACTCTATCTTAAGACTCCATATCCCATGAGATAATAAATCACTTTTTAGTTTATGCCATTTTTCTCCGCTTATAGATGAAAATCTCCACGCTGATACAACAGCATTATACTGTGTGCACATACAATCAGCTATTTAATTCTCACTGGTGGACATTGGGTTATGTACAATTATCTGCTGCTACAAAGTGATTCTACAATGTATATATATCTCTGTGTATTTGGTCAATTTTGTCAAGTCAAAATCATAAAAGTAGAATTTATGAAACAAAGAATATACCCATTTAAAACTTTGATAAAATCAGATTGCTCTCTAGTGAGGTTTTACTGAATGCCCATGAACAGTGTGTGATAATATCTCTAATGAGTATTATTTCTTTAAGATTTTTTATTTACTTATTTGAGAGAGAGAGCATGAGCAGGGGATGAAGCACAGAAGCAGAGGGAGAAGCACACTCCCTTTTAAAAAAAAAACAATTGAGTGCATTTAAAAGCATTTTTTATTTTTATTTATTTTTTTAAAAGATTTTATTTCTTTATCTGACAGACAGAGATCACAAGTAGGCAGAGAGGCAGGCAGAGAGAGACGGGGAGGCAGGCTCCCCGCCGAGCAGAGAGCCCGATGCGGGGCTCGATCCCAGGACCCTGGGATCATGACCCTAGCCGAAGGCAGATGCGTAACAACTGAGTCACTCAGGCGCCCCTATAATGAGTATTATTGCCAATCTTTGAACTCTGCAGATCTAAGAGAATATATATTTTAAATTTGCATGTATTTGGTGATTGGTTTTCTGTTGCTTACAGCTGAATATAGTACTGATTAAAAAAAAGTGCTGGTTTTTCTCTTATTAATTAGTAAGATTTCCTTACATATGGAAATCAATTCTTTATCCACCACATATGTTACAACATTTTTTCATGTTGGGGACACCTAGGTGGCTCAGTGGGTTAAGCCTCTGCCTTCTACTCAGGTCATGATCTCAGGGTCCTGGGATCAAGCCCCACATCGGGCTCTCTGCTCAGTGGGAAGCCTGCTTCTTCCCCTCTCTTCTTCCCCCTCTGCTCCTCTCCCTTGCTCCTGCTCTCTCTCTCAAATAAATAAAAAAAAAAATTTGATAAAAATTTTTACTTATTTGACAGAGATCACAAGTAGGCAGAGAGGCAAGCTTTGTTTCATAAATTCTTTTTTTTAAAGATTTTATTTATTTATTTGACAGAGAGAGATCACAAGTAGGCAGAGAGGCAGGCAGAGAGAGAGGAGGAAGCAGGCTCCCTGCTGAGCAGAGAGCCCGATGCAGGGCTCGATCCCAGGATCCTGAAATCATGACCTGAGCTGAAGGCAGAGGCTTAACCCACTGAGCCACCCAGGTGCCCCTGTTTCATAAATTCTTTAAAAAAAGCAATTATTGGGGTGCAATTAAATTAAATTAATTAACTAATTAATTAATTTAAAAAGCAATTATTTTTGTCACTTTTTCTGACTTTTAACTCTACGGTGTTTGGTAATACAGAAGTCTTTAATATCTAATAGATAACATCATTATTTAATAATCATATTTCACTTAATCATCATTTCACATGTCGTCTACAAGAAACAAAACAGTTTTCTCAAAGTTGGGAAACCAGGTGGCTGGGGACAAGGTGCAAAGAAAACTCAATGTCTGTTGGAAAACATTTTATTACTTTTGACTTTGGTACCATGTACTTTTTTTTTTTTATATAGCCTGGACTCTTGAGGTTTTATGTCCAAAGTGTCAGTTTAAGATAGGCCTTCTGCACACAAATACTAGAAAACCATTTTCCAACAATTTGCCATAATCCATTTAAGGTTCCTTTAGGAAATGACTTATGTATAGGATGCAGAGATAGGAATAACAACTATTTTTCCCAAATGACTGGCTACTTACTCCACACTATCCATAGAATACTTCATTGTTTTTTCAATGGTTGGAAATTTTACTCTTCAAATATTGAATTGTCATATATACATGAGTTTGTTTTTGCCTCCCGTTTTATAGTTCATTAAATTGTTTGCTTATTAAGGTCCTACTACTATGTTGTTGTAGCTGGGTAATTACACAGTATATTTTTTTAAGATTTTATTTATCTATTTGTCAGAGAGAGAGAAAGAGCACACGCAGTGGGAGCAGCAGGCAGAGGTAGAAGAAGAAGCGGGCTCCCCACTGAGCAAGGAGCGCAATGTGGGACTCGATCCCAGGACCCCGGGATCATGACCTGAGCTGAAGGCAGACGCTTCACCGACTGAGCCACTCAGGCTTCCCATCCACAGTATATGTTTATTATCCTTTTTCCCTTCAAAATTTTCTTTGATATTCCCATGGAGTACAGTACAACTTAATAATAAATGTACCAATTTCTTTCCCATTCATCTGATGAAAAAGCCAGACACAGAAAGAAAACAACTGCATCATCTTGTTTATATGTGGAATATAAACAAACACACAGAAGCAGAATGCGTAGGTTGTGGGGACACACTGTGCAGCATGAGGTCTCTAGTCATTGATAGTGGACTGGCAATGTGCTACGAGACTAGATTTCGATTGCTCACCATGCACACTTAAAGGCTTTAGCTATTGTCTGTTTATTCCTAGATATTTTATAATATTGATAGATTATAAATGATATTTATATTTTATTTGAATGGGTTTTCTCATTACATGTTCTAATTGGTCATTTCCAGTGTGTAGGACATCTGTGGATACATGTATGTTTACACCTTGTATCTAGACACCAGACTAAACTTTATTACTTCAGGTTTTCAATTGATCTCTTCTGAAGTTTTCTAGGTAGACACTGTAATCTACAAATAATGATAATTTTCTCTCTTCCTTTTGAATATTTATACTACTTCTTTTCACACTGGCTAGAATATGGATTAAATGCTTCTAGCATTTTTATCCTTAAATTACCTTGATTAGGTTATAGAACTTTTCACTACATTACTATTTTACTAAGACCTTTTACGAAGAATGTATGTTGAGTTTTTCTTTTTTTTAAAGATTTTATTTATTTATTTGATAGAGATCTCAAGTAGGGGGAGAGGCAGGCAGAGAGAGAGAGAGGAGGAAGCAGGCTCCTCGTTGAGCAGAGACCCCGATGCAGGGCTCGATCCCAGGACCCTGGAATCATGACCTGGGCCGAGGGCAGAGGCTTTAACCCACTGAGCCACCCAGGTGCCCCAATATGTTGAGTTTTTCAAATGTGTTTTTCCTTAACTTATTATTGTAATTAACTGTATTAATAAATCTGTTTAACCATATTTCTTTACATTCTTAGAATAAACTGTACTTACTCATGGTACATTTTTAAAATGGCTTAATCTACTAATATTTTATTAGTAAGTAATATAGATCTTTGTGTCTATATTCCTGTTTGAGATTGGTTCATAACAGTATTTCCAAAACTTCCACAGTGGCACCATGGTTATTCTGGCCTCATGAAATCATGAAATAGATGAAAGCTTTTGGGTCCAGCATCTATCTTCCTCCCTCCCTTGCTTCCTGCCAGCATCTATCTTCTTTCCTTCCTTCCTGCATCTATCTTCCTTCCCTTTTTCTTTCCTTTCCTTCCTTCCTTTTTTTTTTTTTAGAAGAATGTGTAGATGTTTAACAATCCTTTCCATTTATTTCAGGGTTATGGTTAGATTCACTTTTAAGCCATTAGAGAGTTTCATTGTTCACATATATTCCTTGTCCTTCCCTGGAATAGGGTTAGGGTTAGGGTTAACCCTCCTATAATCTAGGCTTGACCATGTGACCAGCAGTGACCTAGCTAGAGCCTTATTCATCAGCTTGGATTCCAGAGTGCAGTGAGCGTGGAGCAGAGCCACCCCGACCTGTGAGTAGGCACAGGGACTGGGAATGACTACCACAGTAGCACAGAGCTTACATCCTGGTGAGTAAATTTTGTTAATTTATATTTTCCTTGAAAGTTATCCATTCCATCTAAATTTTCAAATATATTGGCATACAGCTGTACTTAGTATAACTTTAAAAACCTCTGTATTGGTTCATAGAAACCTCTCACTTGTGATGCTATATGTTTATGGGCTTTTTTGTCTTGTTTTTGTAATTCACAGTTGTTAGAGGCTTGTCTACTTTTATTGGTATTTTCAAAGAACCAGTTCTTGGTTTTATCAATTTTGCTTATTCTCCTAATATTTTATTTTTCACGTTATCTACATAAACTTATACTTTGTCTCTTTTCATGTGAATATTTCTCTGGTATTTCACATGCCAAGTAATTTTTAAATGTACTCTGAACATTTTAAATATTATGCAATTCTGGGTCTTAACTTCTATGGAGAATGTTGATATTTTTGTTTTAGCTGAGAATTTCTCTGGATAAGGTGAGGTCACGTGGCCCATCCTGTCCTCTGTGTGCTGTCATTCCAACGGCAGTTCAGTTTGCAAAGCTTTTGCTGAGCTACTTAGATCTTTCCTGTGCTTGTGCACTACACAGTAACCAGTCCAGAAACTGGGCAGTAGTCTATCATTTTGTTCAGTTCTTCGGTATGCTGAATAGGAACACATATGAACTCAGAAGTTTGCAACCAGCACTGGGGCCACTTTCCCAAGCTCCTCCCTCTCTCCAGTTCCCAGGGGCTTCCTTTTCCTGGCTTCAACCAGAAATCCCAACCAAGCTGGGGCAGAATGGTTTGAGGCTGTGATTAGGAAGGGTAGGCAGCGATTGGTAATGATAAGGTCTCAGGTGTGCCTGTGGGAATAAGTGGCTAAGGAATGCTCTGGGAGAAGGACAAGATCACTGGAGGGGAGAGTATGAGGCAAGAAAGAAACAGATCATCTTGACCTTAATTGATGGAGGCAGCAAAGTTAGTGTGTTGGACATTTGGCTTTTTATTCTTCTGAGTTTAGCATCTAGGGCTCATATTTTCATCTGAATTCCCTGTTTTTAAGCTTACTAGTGTTCTCATTGCATTAAATCCTAAATAACCTATAATTCTAGTTTCTATTTTTTTTACCTCAAAGTTATTTCAGTGTTTAATTTTAAAATGTTTCAGATTTATTAGATTATTAATTTCTAACTTCTCTGAGTTAGGACTAGAAAATGTGGCCCAGAGGATTTGCCTATAAGTGACTGAGAATAGTGTATTAAGACTCCCACTAATGTTTTGCCCCATTTTTTCTTGAATTTCTAACACTTTATATATTTTGATACATTAGCTACACATTCACAAAGGTTTCATCTTTGTCATAAATTGTACCCCCATTGGTGCAACATGATCTTAAATCAAAAATTGATTAAATCAATGTGAACATGTATCTATTGTATCAAAATACATCACTGGTGATGTGATTCTTTGGAACCCAAAATATAGAAATATTAAGCACCAAAATGAAAGATGTTAACAAAGGAGAGTTTTTACTCCTCTAGAAGGCCCAAAATTTGATTCCTTAAAATGTCCCTTGCCATCTCCTTTAAAGTGTTCAAAACACTTTTTAAAAAGTATGTTACTCTAAAATACTTTACTTACATTAATTACAATTTCATAGAAATATTTTCTGGGGTGGAAATAAGAGGGAAGAGGGAGGCAGGTTAACAAAAGAATGTTCATAATATGGATACAATTAGTGACATAACAAGCGTTCAGTATTTCAGTATATTGCTCCACTTAAGTACTTAAATATTAGTATTTGTTTTCATTATTCGGTAATAGTTTTGATAATTTTGTACCACGACACATGCAGAGTTACACATGAAAACTTAGAACTGTATAAAGGCACTCTGACCATATTTCTTCCCTTTTAAAAACCCTTCCAAGCTGTATTATTACCTACTTTCAAAATGCCCCTTTCCTTGGTTACTTCCGTGGTTAAGCCATTTTCCTTACAGTTATATCTTGATTTCTCCCAGAAACAGTTTGGACCACATCTATGATAGCCAACTTTCATCTGTGGGAGAGGTACAAGGTCACAAAGGGGGGTATGATAGGGAACAGGGAAGAAAGGAACGGGTTCCAAGCTTAGCTCCCAACTTGCCTGCCTCTGTCTATGCCCAAGGCCAATTTCCTTGCTCCTCCTGCCTTCTGTCAGGGTAATTGTCTTGGAACTTGGACCACTCCTTCCCTAAAATAACATGCACCCCCACGCACCCACCCAGGCTTGTTTCCCTATCATGAATCCACTTTCTAACCCAACACTGGGACAGCCAGAACTGCCACAGCACAGAAGAGTCGCACATTAAACTGAGGGTGAGGGTGCCCAGTCCAGGCCAGACATGGCCTGAAGTAACCAAGGATGTATGTTTTGGTTGATGTCCAGGATGTACTGATGAAAAGAAAGAGACTGTTATCTGCTGACCTTTTCCTTTTTTTGTATTTTTTACTCTCCAGAATGCACAGGTTTGATCTGGGGAAAATAAGCTGATTCATACTAAGATGGGTTTACTCAAGCAGCTGGTCACGCCTACCTCCAAATGAAGTACCCCCAAAAGGCAAATGGTTGTCACACAACCGACTCAACATAAAATTATTTGAAAATCATGACCAAGAGGCATGATCCTTTGTAAACAAACTGCTCAGATATACCGTGCACACCAGGTCCATCTTTTCCGTTTGATGTGGCTGTAACTAAACCTGACATCAGACAAGAGAGAAGGAACAAACAAAAATAAATTCTTCGGCGGTGCCTGGGTGGCTCAGGGGTTAAAGCCTCTGCCTTCGGCTCAGGTCATGATCTCAGGGTCCTGGGATCGAGCCCCGCATCGGACTCTCTGCTCAGTGGGGAGCCTGCTTCCTCCTCTCTCTCTGCCTGCCTCTCTGCCTACTTGTGATTTCTGTCAAATAAATAAATAAAATCTTAAAAAATAAAAATAAAAAATAAATTCTTCGGCTGAACTCTGAGGCACAGCCCATACCTAAGGGCTCATGTGCACACAGAATCCTGGGCCACCTGCCACTACTAACTCGACAAGAAGAGCAGTTCTGTGCACATTAACCAAGTTCAAACACTTCAAGTTTCAAACTTCCCTCTCACAAGTGGTCATGTAAGCAGTACTCTCCCTGGATCTAAGAGTATCAATATACAGAAAATACAGTTAGTAAGCAGGCCCATCAATTCTATGATGCTGACTGTAGTTATAAGACTCCAAAAAAAAAAAGTGTAAAAAAGAAAAATTTTATCAACTAGTTTTGGCCACAAGACTGAAAAAGCTATTCTGTAATTAGTTTATAAATAGTTTTGCTGTATTTATGGCATCACTTGGTTTGGGGTCAAGGAGAAAAAAAGCTCTCCCGGGGCGCCTGAGTGGCTCAGTGGTTTAAGCCTCTGCCTTCGGCTCAGGTCATGGTCTCAAGGTCCTGGGATCGAGCCCCACATCAGGCTCTCTGCTTCGCAGGGAGCCTGCTTCCTCCTCTCTCTGCCTCCCTCTCTGCCTACTTGGGATCTCTCTCTGTCATATAAATAAATAAAATTTTTTAAAAAATAAAAAAATAAAATAAATTTAAAAAAAAAAGGTCTCCAATCCATCACATAATTGTAAAACTTTGGAGGCTACGTGATGGTCTTAATCTCACTTAATCCAGACAGAAATGCCTCCATCCTGCCCTTTAAAATATCTGAACTATTACTACCTTTTCCACAGAGGCAGTGATTAGCCAGGGGCTTTATAAAATGAAGTAAGTCACTGTCAAGAACTGGAACCATAACTATGAAAGACCCAAGGGGCTGTGAGCAAGAGGTATTCAAAACTCCCTTCTCCTTCGAGTTTGGGGAACTGGCCTTGGATTAGCTTTCTAGTTTGGCTCCCCTGGAAACCTGATGAAAGTGGACCATCAGCTGTGTGACCAGATGAGCCTGCTTCTGGGAAACTGTCCTGGGTTGCACCTTGTGTCTGAGGTGAGATCCGAGAGGGCTGCGAGTGAACATAAAAATTCCCTGAGTACAATGTACGTCCTGTTGCTGGGCCCTGTCCCTGGCCAAGATGGGGATGCTACGCACAGGGGACTGTTCTAAGAGGGAGTGGTTGGTCCCTTATGGCTCCTAGGTCAGGGTGGCTCCTGCGCCTATCTGTGTGGTCTGTGGGGAATGTTGCAAGAATTCCCACAGAAGAATCGTGCCTAAAGCCAACCCCTGGCATGCTGTCTTACTGTCCCGTGTCCTTCAGAGTAAACTGGTGTCAGACATAGCCCATCCAGGGCTTAGGAGTTTAAACGTATAGTTGAACCCGACGCCAGCTACACCAGGCATTGCACACACACTCAGCCAACGTCTTCAGAGAAAACACAATCCTGTATTGGTATTGAATAGACACAGGTAAGGCTCTCAAAAGGGTACAGGATTAGAACCAATCAAGACAAACCTTTAAGAAATGGTTCAAGAAGGGTGCCTGGGTAGCTCAGTGGGTTAAGCCTCTGCCTTCGGCTCAGGTCATGATCTCAGGGTCCTGGGATTGAGCCCCACATCTCTGCTCAGTGGGGAGCCTGCTTCCCCAATCCCTGCCTGCCTCTCCGCCTACTTGTGATCTCTGTCAAATAAATAAATAAAATCTTAAAAAAAAAAAGAAATGGCTTAAGACCTTACAGGTATCATTGAGGTTAGAGCAAAGCAAAGAGAGCATTATTCATTAAGGGACTGAACTTCTACCAAACTGAGCTATTAGTTATTGCTAAATAAAGGAGTAGGAATCATGGTACAGAGGGAAGGAAATTCACCCAGGAACTGGGTCTGGGTCTCAGTCTGGCTATGTGGCCTTGGATAAGGTCCTTCTTACTGCACCCATCAATATCTATGTGGCAGAGAAAGGCAGAGGTGGGGGGCGGGAGTGGGGTGATGAACTGTGCTTGCCATCATCCCCTGATGGCACTACAGACAAAACTATTCTCAGCTAACCCCAGAAATAAAAATGCCAAAAATCTTGCTCCTTAATTCCACTTTTGGTAAGTCTCAGGAAAAATCCTAAATACACAAGAAAGACTCATGTAAAAATGTAAATTATGGAATTATTTGTTACTTATAATGGAGAAAAAGTTTTAAAACAACCCAAATGTCTCAATGTGTATCACAGGTTACTACAATTCACCCATTAGACTACTACTATGAAACTTGTAAATGATGTTAATACAGTAACACTATAGAATATGCAAATTACATATTAAGTGAAAAAAGATAAAAATTATAAAGACAAAATGTTTTAAATTATATTTTAAAAAACCTATGCATAAAAAAGAAAGGGAAGACACAGAAATGTTAAGGGGACTACAAGTGGAACTTATGTCTTTTTTCCCATTTTCTATATTCTCTCAAATGAGCATCTGAATGGAAAAATAAATATTAGTTTCATTTCCAACATTATTATTCAGTGTCAAGTTTCATATTTAGTTTTTACCCATATCCTCTCTGAGTACACTATACTAATATTAAGGTTGAAAATATCATGTCAAAGTAGTATGGTTATGTTATTCTAAAACTATAAACCCTTATGAAGGAAATGATCTGGCAGAGGCAAGATTTAAATGGCTTTCTTTTATTAATAAAGCCTAATACCATTCCCAATATGTGCTATTTATATGCATTTATAGAATTAACTTAATTTTTGCTCTTTCATTCATATCTCTACAGAGCTGTGTTTCTTCAAAGCAGTTCAATTTTCATGTACTTAAAGTGAGTCAATCATTCATGTCCTAATACTGACAAGGATATTTTGTGCCAATATACTTACCGTAATGAGGTTTGGGAAAATTAGCACTTAAAATATATCAAGATGTATACTAAAATACTAAAAACCTAAAATACTAAAATATGGGGATTTAAAATTATGAAGGAAAAAGCGACTCAAGGAACTTTGGTGTCTTTAAGATTTAACTCCTCAATTATTTGCTGATCTGTGTTCCTTCCAAAGAGATTCTGTGTTGTTCCTACAAACATTAAGTTCTTGGGACATACTGGTTATATGTAGAGTAAATGAACTTAACAAATATGTGAAAAGACACATGTTAACTTTAGAAAGAATAATGTTAAAAAAGAAGGTGCCATGCCACAGTTTTAACGTCAATGTTTTAATATCATGAAATACAAGTACAAAACATTGTACAAGTATATGTTGTACTACATGGAGAAGGAATAATACATTTGTGTTTTTATCAGAATCTGTATCACCCAGTGCTAGCCACTGGACCAATGGCTTTCCACAGGGATTTTTCTACTTTTCCTATGACATTTTATCATGAGTAAAAAAAGGTCACAAATCTTTTCAACCACTGCAGATTTATGTATATCCTAATATTCTTGTTCAGCTGCTTTGGAGAACAGTTCAGAAATACAAAATTGCCTAGCCAAGAGTTTTGAGTGGCTAAAGAATGTTGTTATTTCACATTGGTCAAGATCTCCCTTACGCGTCATTGCAAAGAAACTGAGCACTTCTACAGGGTAAGAAAAAGCGTTGTCTCAGTAGTCCTCTTACTGTTTAGGAAGGCAAACTACCATTTCTTGAAAAGTACAGAATATTACAATAGCTATTGGCTACGCAGTAATTCATGAAAATCTATTTTTATAAGACAAATAACAGCAACAGAGAGCCATAAAGCCCCATATGTACTAAAGAAAACAAGTTTGGAAATACTTAAACTGTTTTTCCTACCTCTACACTGGTTTAACCACATCAAGTGAGAGTTTAACATCAGCCAATAAAGAAAAGTGTCCAGAATTCAGCTTCCATAGCACCCCTCAGCCATTTCAGCTAAGATTTTTTTTTTATGACAAACCAAAAAAAAACAAAACAAAACAAAAAAAAAAATGATGAAGGTAGCATTTACTTTGTTGGAAATAAAAAAAAAATTAAAATATTGTTAATTTCACAAAATATTTGAAACCAATTTTGTTTTTATAATAAAACAATGTTTATCTTTTTAAAGTTTTAATTATCATTCTTGCTGTTAAAAAAAATCAGTCAAAGTCATGTCAACCTTTAGGGATAAGCTTTGGGGTACTTAAAATAAACATGTTTGGAAAACTGAACCACATTTTTAATTGCCAGCATTATGCTTTGTTCTTGGTAGAATCATCTTTGTTTCTTCTTTTTACATCCCAGTTATAAACCCTGGCCATATCTGCAAGAATTGTCAAAGAAAACGCAAATGCAAAACTAAAGACAGCACATGCAATGACTAAGTTAAATACTCACAGAGTGAAATTCAAAGACTGTTCAAACCATATCCTTTCAGGCAATATTTAAATCAGTAAAATTATCAATAATTTCATCTCTTACCCTCCCTTTGGTTTAATAGGACATTCACTCAATTTCTTTCCCTTTCCACAAGCACCATCATGTGTAGGCCCTCACACATCAACTATTTCTTTCATGGACTGTGCCTTTGGTGTTGGGTCCATAATTCTTCACCATACTCAGATTTTCTCCAATGTTATCTCCTAGAAGGTTTTTTTCCTTCTTCCAGAAGTTTAATAGCTTTGTTCCCCACTCTGGATGAAGTCTCCCACATTACTAGTCCCATGCCAGCCCCTGCTCTAGGCCTCCAACAGGCCTGTCATCCCTCACCCAAGCACTCAATGCCCGCTGCACGCACTTGAAGTACTCCCAGTCTGGCACAGAACACGAAGTACTACGTGCGAAGTGTGCAGTAAGCACAGGGAAACAACAAAACACCCCAAGAATTTGAAAATGTTGAGAAATTATCTGATGCTTGAGCTAAAATATGAAGGAAAAAAAGGAGTAACCCACAAAAATAGGGGGAAATCATTCCAGGTAGGAAGAACAAAGCAGAAATATAAAGGGGTGAGGAGACCTGACTGGGGCTCTTTGGAACCCAGGATACACTGGGCAAAGGCTAGGGCAAGAAGAGGTCAGTGGCATGAAGTAAGACTGGCTTGGGAACACCTCACAGAGTGCCGCAGGCGACTGTGTGGGGCCAACGACTGCAACAGGCACCAGGAGAGAGAGGTCAGAGAGGAAAGGCAAAGAGCTGGGTTTCGACTGCCTGCCTGCCCTTGATTGGAACACCTACCCTCACCTCTTCACTCTGCTGATCCAAATCCTATACTACCTTTAAAAACAGCCCAAGTTCTAACTTCTGAAAGCCTTCTTTGAACTAGTTCCAGCTCATCTCTCTCTTCCTCTAACTTTAAATTGCCTTGGCACTGCACACCTGAAACGAACTCACTTGCATTTTGCTATGAAATTATCATTTAGCTGTTTTACATGTGCAGTTCTAACACGGCAAAACTCTGGCACTCTTTTTGTACCCTTACCATCCTGTGCCCCCAACAGCTGCAGCACCACAGGAGACCCTTAATAAATGTTTGTGGATTAAACTATTTAACTAGCTTTGAAGGTGTCTTGAGAAAATATCTGAAAGAAAAATGCTTATGCACTGATTTGAATGTGCTGTTTCCAGACCTTCACACTTCAAATTCAGATTAATCTAGCTACAAACCTAGTTGAGTATTAGTTCCAAAAGTGTTATTTATTACTCTCACAAAATCTGCAAGTTCAAATCAGCCTAAGAATAAGGATACTGTTCTCATTAAAATAATGCAAATAATAGTGTCAAAAACATCTGATATTTCTCCTTTCCTCCCTTTGATTTTAGTTAAAGAAAGGATACTGACTTCTGTGGTAGTAAACTGATCTCGAAGAAAGTCAAGGTCTTCCTCAAGAGAATCCAGATTCTTCGTGGCAGTCGATAAATTTTTTTCCAATAATGCCTGGGCTTCATCAATATCATATTCAAGCATTACATTAGCCTGAAGAAAAAAAGTCAGGACAAGTACTCAACATTTATAGAGTGCTTCACAGGTTAGAACAAGGGATGGCAAACTAGAGCCCTTGGACCAAATCTAGCCAGCTGCCTTTTCCTGTTTTATTGGAACCCAGATATTCTCCATTTCCCCATGCTTTCACACCACAGTGGCAGAGCTGAGTAGTTGTGACAGAGACCGTGTGCTCTGCAAAACCAAAGTATTTACTCTCTGACCTTTTACACAAACTTTACTGATCCCTGGGTTAAAGAATACATTTACATACATTGTATCATTTACTCCCCATAAGAACTCTGGTCAGTCAAGTTATCTTCTTCTTTGCAGGTAAGAAAATGTGGGCTCAAAGAGGCCAGGTTGCCTACACTAACAAAGATCTTAAGTAAACAGGAGAATTAAGAGAAGAACCAATGTTTAGATACCAAATCCCATCTTTCTACAACCTCCATGATGACACTAAATAGTAATGCATTTGAATCAATTTAAATAGTTAATTCTAAGCTTAAGATACAGTAATTAAAGAGTTTTCAAATACATACATATGACCTAGCTTTGACTGTCCTCTTCCTACCTTCAGATGCTAGGGGCAAAGGCAAGGTGACTGTTGAATTCTGAAGATTTGGTGTTACTACCAACACTTAGAGATGCATGCATTCTAGAAGCCAGGAACCAAACCTTTCCCAGCTCTGAACTCCTATCACCTGCCTTACCACTGCGCATTTCCTGAACCACTTCCCTCATCTGACAAATGGCATTTAAAAATCACTCAAGGATCATTGTAAGGATTCAGCAAGACAGACAACATGAACCTGGCACAAAGCAGGTGCTACATAAATACTGACTGAATAACCCAATCCATGATAGTTAGAAAACTGTAAAAAAATTGAGGCAGGACAGAAAAATACTCAATGAAAAGTACATGTCTCTTCAATACCAGACCCCAATCTCATTCCTGAGTCAACTGCCACTGTGGGTTTTGTTTTTTGTTGGGTTTTTTTTTTTTGGTCAGAGAGAGAGAGCGCATGAGTCAGCATACAAGCAGGGGGAGTGGGAGAGGGAGAAGCAGGCTTGCTACTGAGCAAGGAGCCCAATCCCAGGACCCCAGGATCATGACCTGAGCCAAAAGCAGATGCTTCACCCACTGAGCCACCCAGGCGTCCCTCCATTGTTTCTTATTACTATTTTTTTTTTCAGAAAATTTCTCTACTTTGGTTCCTTTTAAAAAAAAATTCGACTACATTTCCAAAGACTTCACTCATGTCAGAAAAACATCGATGGTTCACTCAGGAAGTACCCTGTGCCAAGTATTTCTCATTGACTCTCAGTTGACTCATTCCTCAGTCTTACCGGCCTCTCTCCGATGGTCTAACAGGCATCTCAAGACTGACACGCCCAAAACACAACTCCAGGTAACCCTGCAAAGGGCTGTGTTAGTCCTCTGCCTGCAGTAAGAGTTACGAATATTTTCCCTGTTGTTTGTCTTCCAACTTTGCTTATAGTTTCTGAGTTTTGTGGCCAAAACAAACCATCCTTATTCCAGGGTTATAAAACAAGTTATCTACTACTTGGCCTAAAACTTTGATGGTGTCAGTATTTCAGGCAAGTATATAATACGTTTAGAATTCATGTCTTATGAGGTATGAAGTGGATTCCAGATGTAATTCTCATCAGAGAGCTCCCTGTCGTCCCAGTCTGGTTTATGGAATCATCTTATCCCCACCTGCTGATGGAATGTGAGCCACTAGGTGGATAGCTGTTCCATTTACAGAACTAAAGCTACATAAGTATGGGAGTTAGGATTACAGAATGAAATGCACAAACCCTGAAAATATTACAAAGAACAAAAATCAGGAGGAACTAAGGAACAGAGTGAGTTTTGGGTTATTAATGTGCCCACCCTTCATAGCATTAGAGTACCTCTCATGAGTGATTCTACAAGATAACAGCAAGGAGGAAATCCTTCCAGTGAGGAGAGACGATGGGAGCTATACACTTAGCTTGTTACTTTGTATGGGAACTTGTCTGGGGTAACAAGACCAATGGACAGCTAGCTGGACAGTCAGGAATGGGCTGGATGATTGGTAAGGGGATTGAGAAGAGTAAGATAGGAAAAAGATCACAGACAAGGTCTATGACATCATCTAAAATTGAAATACATGGTTTTAAAAATGGACTCTAATCTTGAGGTTTTTGTAATAATCTTTTCCCCCTTAAGTTTTGAGAGATCTTTCCAGAACTAATAAACCCTACGGACAAGAAACATTTATCTGAGGTTTAGCCATCCTTTCTATTTTATTTCTTTTTTTTTTAAGATTTTTTTAAAATTTATTTATTTGTCAGAGAGAGAGAGCATGATTGGGGCAGGGCAGAGGGAGAGGGAGAAGCAGACTCCCCACTAAGCAGGAAGCCCAATGCGGGGCTCAATCCCAGGACCCTGCGATCATGACCTGAGCCAAAGGCAGATGCTTAACAACTGAGCCACCCAGGCGCCCCCTATTTTATTTCTATTCTTCTTCCTTCTGTTACATTTATGAGATGAAGCATCAGCTAAAGGGGAAGAGAGAGGACTTCAGTTAGTTTTGTCTTGACCGGGAGAGACAGGGACCTTTTGCAGCTCATCACACTTGTAATTCCAGTCGGTTTCCAATACAGAGCCCCTGAGCTCCCACCCCGTGTCCCTTCCACAGTCAAAGACAGATGAGTGCTTTACGCAGCTTAAGTAGCAGTGTGGAGCTGGGCAAACCATACTGGGTCACAAGTGGCAGCCATGGACGCTGCGGCCATTTCAGCTACTTACCCCCAACCAAAGACACACTTTATCAGTAGGAGGAACAGAAGCTTTGCAATACAGGTTGTCTGCCAGTAAGAATCTGGTCTCCAGTGAACTGGTGGACTCCTTCAAACAAATGACAGTACTGTAAATAGGTCAGTTTAACAACAGGGTTATAAAGGAGAGATCACAGAGCTGAACCTAAGTCACGTAAAAGTGCCATCGTGCCAATTAGTGCAGTGGGAAAAGAAATGAATGCCGGCGCCAGATGGCTGGGCATGGGGGGACACAGATTCTGGCTCAGCTACTTACTACTTGTGCAAACTTGCCATTTCACTTGACTTCTCTGGGTCTCAGGTTCCCGATTTATAAAATTAAGATAACAATAGTCCTGACACCTCTGAAGGCTGTGGAAAACAGACTTTACACAAACATACACACACATACACACAAAACAGTGCCTGGCACAGAGTAAGTGCTATGCAAGAGTTAGCAATTACTGGGGCGCCTGGGGCGCTCAGTCAGTCAAGCATCCGAGTCTTAATTTCAGCTCAGGTCATGATCTCAGGGTTGTGAGATTGAGCCCACATCAGCTCTGTGCTCAGAGTGGAGTCTGCTTGAGATTCTCTCTCTCTCCACCCTTCCCCTTTCTTCCCCTCCCTTGCTCACACTCTCTCTCCCTCTCCCACTCTCAAAAAAAAAAAAAGTTAGCAATTATTACTTCATCAGTGCTTCATGCTCAACCGACCAGTTTCCTGAAGTCTCTCAAAATTTCACCACATAAAATAATGTACTGGAAATAGTTATTCTAGTAGCCAAGTAATAAATTATATACACATTTTTTTAAAGATTTTATTTATTTATCTGAGAGAAAGAAAGAGAGCATGCACAAGCTGGCGGTGTTGGGGAGAGGGAGAATCCCCCTGCTGAGCAGGGAGCCCGATGCGGGGCTCAATCTCACAACCCAGGGGATCATGACCTGAGCCAAAGGCAGAAGCTTAACTGATTGAGCCACCCCAGCGCTCCCACTTAATCTTTTAAATACAATATGCTTTATAAAATTTAATGTTTACAGCCTGCTTTTATTTAATGAATATTGGATTAAGACTCAGAAGGTTCTCCAATCCACTTCTGCCAGTAACTAGCTATGTGCCACTGTGAAATGAGAACCCAAAACACAATTTCTAGGACTCTTCGCAGATCTGTAAGTTTTAGACTCAGTCCTTATTCTTAAGGAGAACAGTAACAACAATAAAAACCCTTGGATGCTGCTACCTCAAAATAAGATATTTTCTTTTTGTACCTAAATAATTTTCAATTGCATTTAAGTTTTATAAACACTTCATGTAAGTAAAATAATCCAAGAAGTGTAGGCCCTAAAATTAAAGCGGACTTGGGAAAAAAGCCACAAAGCTACATTTATCACAGAGGCACACTGTGACATCAGTACGGGTACAGGAGAGTCGGAAGGCAGACCGGGTACTCTAACATGCTCAGATACCAGGGACCAGAGTCAAGGGAGACGAGTCTCTGCTGAAGTACGCCGGTTCACTCATATTTAGAAACAAAAATGTACTTACTTTTTTCTTCTGCATGTATTTTAGAATTTCTAAAGTCTGCTTAATTTCAGGAATCTGACCTTTCAGCCTGTGGATAAGAAAAAGGTTAACTTAGTATTTTGCAAGCAAGAAAAACACCAGGACACAGTCTTACTAGCTTTGCATTTTCTACCAATTTTCTTTTTGAGAACTAATAAAATCATTCATTTGTCAAAACCCACGGAATACACAACAGCATAGTGAACCCTCAGGTAAGCTAAGGACCTCAGGTAACAGTAATATATTGATATTGACTCATCATTTATTTATCTTTTAAGCAGGCTCTACACCCAATGTGGGGGTCGAACTCACGACCTTGAGAAGAAGAGTCACATGCTCCAGTGACAGAGCCAGCCAGGCACCCCGTGACTCATCAACTGTAACCAATGTCCTACTCTGGTGGAGACTGCTGATAATGGGGGAGGCTCTGCATGTGCGGAGAGGAAAGGAATGTATGGGAAATCTCTGTACCTTCTGCTTAACTGTGCTATCGACATAAAAGTGTTCTAACAACTATAGTTGTTCTAACAACTAACAACTATAACAAATTATTCTTAAAAAGCTACTAACAACTGATTCCAAAGGGACATCAACCTCACTGACAAGAAAATAAGAGACAAAAACACACTGAAAACACTGAAAGTTACTTAGAAGAAAGGATGAAATATTTTTTATTTTGTTGACACTGAGGTTTAGCTCTTTAGAATGGTGACTAAAAGTTGCCCAAGGCTATAATGTGTTGTGCATGGAAACACGTGCAAACTAGGGGCACCTGGGTGGCTCAGTCAGTTGAGCCTCTGCCTTTGGCTCAGGTCATGATCTCAGGGTCCTGGGATGGAGCCCGACATCTGGCTCCCTGCTCAGCCGGGAGCCTGCTTCCCCCTCTCCTGCTCGTCCTGCTGTGCTTTCTCTCACTCTCCATCAAATAAAATCTTGAAAGAAAGAAACGGGGAAGGAAGGAAAGAAAGACAGACAAACATGCAAACTAGCTGTGGGGGCACTGTCAAATCACAAGGGAATTTGTAATAAGACAAACTAAGGACACGAAAACAAAGCTATGGTTCTTTCAGAATACGTTTAACTAAATATGACTGGAAATTGGTATGTTAACAAAATTTAAATGTGATAATGAAAATGTACTTATTATAGAAGTGTTGAATCACCATACTGCATACCTAAAATGAATATAATAACACTGCATATGTTACTATATTATGTTAGGTTAATATATTATGTTAATATGTTAATATAATACTGAATATGTTAACATATATGTTGGAATTTAAATAAAAACTTGATAAACAAAAAACAAATAAAATACACTCATTGTATCATACAAAGGAAGTCAGACTTTACCATTCCTTATGCTACTGAGCCTGCTACTTAAAAAAATACTACCACTATCTGGAAATAAAGTCCAGTGAATAATCTAGAAACACATTTACTGTTCATTTTAGTTAGTTTGAAGGCTAATGCTCTGTGAGCTCTTTACAAGTTCAATATGGATGTTGTAGATCTTCCAAATCTGCTTACTTTTGTATTACAAGTTGATATAGGTAAATGCTAAAAAGATATATTTATTTGTAAAATATCTGATACGCACACAACATAAGGAGAATGTTCAAATAACGGGTTTTGGTCATGTCCATGATTTCTATGATAACTTTTGTACACATAACATTACGTGTAACACATAAATTACGAAGCATATTAATAAATCAAGCAGCTGCAACCCCCGTCAACTTAGGTCACCAAGGTCGCTGAGTATGTCCAAGCGGTATACCCCTCCCCACTCTGCTCTACCTCAAGAGACAGCAGCTCTCCTGTGTGCTTACAGCCCCTTTTCTTCTTTTTCCAATAATTTTGTCACATTCATGCATATTCCCAAACAATATATTCTTTGCTGGTTTCCTGGCTTAATACAAACAATCAAGTGTTGAATGCATTTTACTCAGGTTTGCTTAACTCAAATAGGTTCCTAAACTTGTTCATTCATTTTCACTGCTGTGTAATATTCCATTATGAATATAGCACAACTTCTTTATCTACTCTCCTGCCAATGGATACTCGGGTCACTTCCAGGTCTTCGTTATCATAAGAGAAGTGGAAATCTCTAGGTTCTAGGAGTGGGTAGGAGAGTAAGAAGGGAGATAGCAGCTTAGAAGGGAAGCAGATCAAATGTTCAAAAGGAGAGCACAGTTAAAGGAAAACTTTGTAGATGTTTTTTTCTCCCTCTAAATTG
The DNA here is from genome assembly GCF_002288905.1 of Enhydra lutris kenyoni. Taxonomy (NCBI): domain Eukaryota; kingdom Metazoa; phylum Chordata; class Mammalia; order Carnivora; family Mustelidae; genus Enhydra; species Enhydra lutris. Next base: position 4,303,899 of record NW_019154180.1, on the reverse strand, counting down.
CCCTGGGTGAATCACATTACCTTCTCCCTCACTGCTACAGGGTGGAAAAATGATAGAATTGACCAGAAGCAGAGAGGTCAGGCTGAGGAGCTGAGAAGACAAATACTGGCCCCCATTAGTCCCCCTCTACCCCCACTCCTACTCCCAGGAGTGAAGACAGTGAAGGGCAGAGGAACAAAAAGAATCCTCAGAGGCCAAGTCACTTGGTTGGGTAGAAGGAACATTTGTCCAATGGCGATGCCCTAGACTGTAACACCAGCAGCATCCTTCCTACCCATACTCACCAAAAGTGGCTTAAATTACCCCCAACCCCACCACATTACTAACCAAAGAAACCGATATCCTTGAGGGAGTATGAGCTGATAAGGAAAAGAAATGATAATCTGAAAACACAACTACAATAAAACAAAGACAATAAACTCAACAACACCCATCAGATGAAACAAAATGAAATACTGAAAGATGAGATTATACAGTATGTATTTAAAAATACCTCAGAGAAAAAAGAAAGGATATTGCTAATATAAAGAAACAAGTAGCTAGCTGTAAGAAGAGCTAACCAAAATGACTAGGTACAAAAAAATGTAATGGTTGAAATAAAGAACTCATGGACATCCAAAAGACAATTACTGAAGTCAGCAGAAGAGAAGAAATAATAAAGAGAAATGGAAGGCCAAATTAGAAGCATTAACATCTATAGTAACAGGAATCCCAGAAGGAGACAAGAGAAAAAAATTATCAGAAAAAAATGCAAAAAATGATAATCACAAAATTCCCAGTTAAAAGACAATAAAAGACAGGGGTGCCTGCGTGGCTCAGTGGGTTAAAGTGTCTGCCTTCGGCTCAGGTCATGATCTCGGAGTCCTGGGATCGAGCCCCATGTCAGGTTCCCTGTTCCGTGGGAAGCCTGCTTCTCCCTCTCCCACTGCCCTTGCTTGTGTTCCCTCTCTCTCTGTCAAATAAATAAATAAAACCTTTGGGGTGCCTGGGTGGCTCAGTGGGTTAAGCCTCTGCCTTCGGCTCAGATCATGATCCCAGAGTCCTGGGATCGAGCCCCACATCGGGCTCTCTGCTCTGCTGGGACCCTGCTTCCTCCTCTCTCTCTCTCTGCCTGCCTCTCTGCCTAATTGAGATCTCTGTCTGTCAAATAAGTAAATAGAAATCTTTAAAAAAAAACAATAAAAGACATACAACCCAGGTGTTGAGGAGATTATAAGACAATTACAAAATACTAAAGAACTTTTACACAGCTGAAGGTAAAGTTAAAGGCAAATGATAGATTTCAAGGAAAAACTTAACAGGATATGTAAAAGAAAAAGGTTAGTATCCAAACTCCACAGAGCCACCTGCTGCAGAACAATTCGATCATGCACAAAAATAGTTTTCATTGCATAGCTGACATCTCAGAGGTAAGGAAGTTCCAGAAAAAATTAAAGGACAAAAAACTGGAAAAGGCTTTGAGTTGAGCAGTGAGAACTAGAGAAAGTAAGCATCATGAGTTAGGTGCTGCTATCAGCTACAGACCCAAGCGTGGGTCCCTGCATCGCAGCTCAGTGGGGAAGCTCACATTTTTTTTAAAAGATTTTATTTATTTATTTGACAGAGAGATCACAAGTAGGCAGAGAAGCAGGCAGAGAGAGAGGAGGAAGCAGGCTCCCTGCTGAGCAGAGAACCCAATGCGGGGCTCGATCCCAGGACCCTGGGATCATGACCTGAGCCGAAGGCAGAGGCTTTAACCCACTGAGCCACCCAGGTGCCCCAGGAAGCTCACATATTAAGAGCCAAAACAGGAACAGGCTGGTACAGAGTCACCACTCCTGGCAAAAGCAAAATCCTCCATGGATAAAGGCAAACCACACAGTTACCCATAGTTACAGGAAGCTGACATATAGTTGGTTAAGAAAGAAGAAAAATATCCACACATAGACAAATTACAGTGAAATGAAACAAAAGAGATTATCATCTTGAAAGTATCCAAAAAGAAAAATCAGTTGATCTAAAAAGATAGGCTAGATTTAAAACAATAACCTTATGTTATTTACATGGAACACCCTTAAATATAAATAATAAACAGGTAGAAAGTAAAGGGATTGGAAAAGATGAATGAAGAAAATGTTAACCAAAAGAAAGCTGGGGTAGCCGGGAGTATCCAACAAAACAGACTTTAAAACAATAAGCATTATCTTATATAGGGTTAAGTTCACCAACACACAATAATTCTCAAATTGCATGTGCCTAATAATATAGACTAAAAAGTTTTTCCAAAGGGATAAAGATTTTCAGGTTAAGATGGCAGAGCAGCACTCCCACCTCTGGCCTCTCTAGCAGTCAGAGAGCACAAACACACCTCCTTTGCTGGGGGGTAGCAGAGAGCAGCTAAAGGTGGCAGAACTACAGGGCTGACTCCAGCAAGAGAAGAAACTGAAAGGGGGACTGATTTCCTGCAGCCACTCTCACATGTAAGGATGAGTAGGGATTGCTTCTCTTTATAGAAGTATAACAGACTTAATTATAAATAAAAAAAAAACCTGAATCAGAGCATCATTTTGCAATGCACAATTAATGGATCTAGGCACAGAGCACCATAAAAACAGACAACTAGATATTATCTACCTCTTAACGGAAAAATGATACACGAACCTATGAAGCAGTGTTGTCACCAAGACCCCGAATATGACCAAGACTGCAGATTGAACAACCAATTTACAGTATTGAGAAGACAAAGAAACATGACTGAAAATTTCACAATTGCTTCGAAATTTAGCAACACAGCTCTGAATAACTCATGGATTAAAGATCTAAATGTGAAAGATAAAGCAATAAACCTTTGAGAATAAAATACTAAGAGGGTATCTTCAGGAACTTGGGATAGGAAAGTATTTCTTAAATAGGAGGAAACAGACTGTTAAACTGGACCACATGAAACTTAAATGCTGTTGAGACAAATAGTGCATCGCAGTACATCCACTAAAAAAAAAGAAAAAATTCAAAGCTCACACATACCATACATAAAAATAAACTTCTGGATTAAGAAGTTAAATGTGAGGGACGCCTGGGTGGCTCAGTCAGTTAAGCCTCTGACTCTAGACTTTGGCTCAGGTCATGATCTCAGGGTCATGAGACTGAGCCCCATGTCAGGCTCCACTCTGAATGTGGAGCCTGCATAAGATTCTCTCTCTCTCTCTACCCCTCCCTACCAACAAAAATAAATTAAAAAATAAGAAGTTAAATGTGAAAAGCAAAATTTTAAAACTTTTAGAAGAAAACAGAGAAGTCTGTGTTTTTGAATGGGAAATATAGGGTAGGATTTCTTAAATGAGATGCAAAAAGCTATTAAGGGAAATTTTAACCAAAAACATTTAAATTAAGAACTACTCATCAAAAGAAACCATAAAGAAAGAAAAAAAAGATAAACTACAAAAGGAAAAACAATTTCTCATCCATGAAACTTAGAAGGATTAGCATCCAATATACAGCTGACCTTTAACAATGTGGGGGCTGGTGCACCGATGCCCCGTGCAGTTGTAAATCCATGTATAATTTTTGACTCCCCCAAATAGCCTAGTGCTAACTGGAAGCCTTACAGATAATATAAACAGTCGATAAACATATATTTTATACGTTATAATATGTTTTATGTATTATATACTGTATCCTTACAATAATACCTAACATCTTATTTTTTCCAGTATCTCAAGGCTATGCAGTTCATCTGAAGTTTTTTCAAACTGTCAAATAATCTTCCAAAAATGTTTCCAAAATATATATTGAAAAAAATCCAGGTGTAAGTGGACCTCTATTTAAACCCGTGTTTGAACAATCTATGTTGTTTAAGGGCTGATGCACAAAGAACTCCTACAAATAAAAAAAGACAACCATCACACTACTGAAATGGGTAAAGCTCTTCAGAAAGCTTTCCATATTTACTATCTCCAATATCATTCCCTTTTAAACCACTGGATCAAAAACATTCCCATCCACAAAACTAATGACTTCCACTTTGCTAAGTCTAAGTCAGTCTTCAGTCCTTACCCTACTTGACACAGGTGATCATTCCCTTCTCTGTAACACGTTTTCTTGCCTTAGCTTCCAGAGTAAACTCTCCTGGTTTTCCTGACCCCACAGGCAGCTTTTCAGTGTTTTTACTGGTTATCCCTCTTCTCCCTAACGTCTGATTGTTGAAGTACCCAGATCTTTGATCTTTCCATCACCTACAATGCACTCTTTTAGTGATGGAGCTCATTTAGTCCCATAGCTTTAAATTACTCCCAAATTTGTATCTCCAGCCCAGATTGCTCCCAAAATTCAGACTCCCGAATTTAATTGCCTGTTTTTAACCCCTATCTGTACTTGGATATCCAAAAAGGTATCTCAAATGTGTCCAGAATCAAATTCCTGATCTTCATCCAAACCTGCTTCATCTGGTCTTCTCCATCTGAGATGACAGTAACTCCCCCAAGTTGCTCCGACCTGGGAGCCATCCTCCATGTGTCCCTCCACATCTCACCTCTAATCCACCAGACCATGCTCATTCCAACTTCAAAGTAAATTCAGAATAAGCTTCTTTACCACCACCTCTATCACCTTACCTAGATTCATGAAAAGGACTACTAGCTGACCTCCTTGTTTCTGTCCTTCTCAGGAGTATGATCAGCTAGCAACCCGAGGGAGTCGTACGATAATAGGGAAAAATCAGACCACACTCCTCCTTTCCTCAAAACCCTCAGCAGCTGCCACCTCCAATACTCCACAACCTCTTATTTCATTTCTTATTTCCATATCATTTATCACCTTCTAACCTACTCTATAACCTAGTTCTGTTTTCTGGCTAGAATGTCAGCTCCACGAGGACTGATATATCCTAAGTTCTTAAAATGATGCCGAGCACATATTAGGTGCACAATAAATATTAATTCTATTGAATTGTGTGTTTACTATCCAGACTCCACTAGACTGCAACCTTTCCAAGGGCAGGGATTGCCTGTTTTGTTCACTGATATACCCCAAGTGCACCTGATTAGGAGGGCTACAGGTACACAGCGCAATTTTTATCCCTCACATCCAGGCCTAGAGCATATGTAAACCTGGAGTGAATACCGTACTATACCATAGTACTAGAGTTAGCAGTATAACTTTGATATACAAACCTCCTCCTCTTTCCCAGGGCTTGGTCCTGAGGCCCATTTCTTCTCTATCTACAACCTCCCTGTGGGTGATCTGAAATCTAATGACTTAATTCTTCTTTTTAAAATGAAAATAAACTTGTATTACAAAAACAGTATGTGACTACTGGAGAAATTTAGCAATACAGATAACGAGATTTTTTAAAGTATCATATTCCCACCACCTAAAGATTACCACTGTTAATATACCACTAGTGTAGCTTCTTCCAGAAATTTGTGTACATATACATTTTTTTTCCAAAATGGGAGCATATCCTTCATAGTGTTTTCTATCCTGCTTTTTTCGGTTAACACTCTCCATTTGTTTATGTTGATAACTTTTCATCTAATACCCAGCCCTTATTCAAATTTCCCTGTCACCAAATCAAATGAGAAAATGTATCTGAATACAAACTTTTGTACTTTTATATGAATGGCATGTTGTGCCCAGATGATCCTTCCTTGCTTTAGTCTGCCTCTGAACTCACAACCAGCCTTCAAACTTCTACAAGGCCATATGCTCCCCCTGGAAGCTTCTCCTGAGTCTCCTTGTTGCCCTCCAGATCACACCTTTCCCTGTGCTAACTCACTACTTTGTATTAAAGTATCTCAACTGCTATACTTTATTTGCTTATCTTATTTACATACCTATCATGCCCCTGGACTGTGTCCCTGTTGAGAGCACACAAAACAGTACCTGCACCTAGTCGGAATTCCATAAATATTTCACTGACACAAGAATGCTGCCATATGTGCATAGCAGATAGCCCCAAGTATTTACTGCAGTGAACTGACTTTATAATCTACTATAAAAATATAGGGAAATAAACAATTGAGAGCAAGGATGCATTTGTCCTATGCCCATTTTCTGTGAACTCTAGGGAAAGCCATAACCTCTATGGGTCTCTCATCTCAATGGCAAAATAAGAAGGATGAACTAGAGATCTAAGATGTTATAACCCTAGATGCTTTGGAGTAAGGTCTTCAATACTCATTCTATTATGTTTTCAAAACCATCTTTAGACTAATAATACCAACTGCTGGCGAGGATGTGAGCCACTGGAACAACTGGAACTCCATACGCTGCTGGCGGGAATGAAATATGGTACAGCCGCTTTGGAGGACTTATGTCAGTTCTCTTGTAACATTGAATATTACACTTACCATACGAGTCAGCAATTCTACTCTGAGGTGATTACCCAGGAGAAATGAAAACAAACACCCACACAAAGACTTCAATCAAATGGGGAAACAACTAAATGTCCACTGACAGGCAAACAGATAAAAACTGTGGTACATCCACATACAATGGAGCAAGATTCAGCACTGAAAAGAAACTAATTTACTGATACACACAAAACCACGGGTGACTCTCAAAAGCATTGTGCTATGTGTAAGAAGCCTGACATAAAATAGTAGTTACTACATGCTTTCATTTATATGAAGTTCAAGAACACACAAAACAAATTTATGGTGAAAACAATCAGAATAGTGGTTGTCTCTGGGACTGGGCAGAGTTGGCCAGAAAGGGGCGACAGGGAACTTCCTGCAGTAACGGAATATTCCACATACCGATCTGGGTGGTGGTTACAGAAGTGAATACATCTGTGAAAATGCATTAAACTGAATATTCAACAACTGGACATTTTATTATATGTAAATTATGTCTTGATTTTTAAAGTTTAAGCCATACAAGATTAAAAACAAAAAAAACAACTTGTAAATTTTTACACTTACCTCCTTTTCTTTTGAGCAAGGTTGAGTTCCATAAACTTATACTTCTGGTACTGTTCGTCCAGCTTCTTTAGCACTGTATCTGCAGTCTCATTCCCAGGCTGTTTCATGAAGGAATCTACATCTTCCTTTAGTATCAAAAATAACACATGACAAATTTTAGACCTTTTTTTTTTTTTTAAAGACTTTAAACCCTGAGATCGTGATCTGAGCCAAAACCAAGAGCTGGTCATTTAACCAAATGAGCCACTCGGGTGCCCCCAAATTTTAGAATTCATACCTCTAATCTGATTTTTGACTACTTCAACTTCAAAACATACAAAAAAAAAAAGCTTGTTTCTTTTTTCCAAAGGATTGTTTTTAACCAAAATGTGGTTATAAAAAGCTCAAGACCATTTCAGACAGTGCACATACATTATATAGCTAATTTATTCTTACCCCAGCTTCCTCTTTTTATTTTTATTTATACCTACAGAAAGTAAGATGACCTTACCTGCTTTATGTACCCCCCCGGTCGGCCCTAGTAGTAAATATGAAAATTACCAACAATCAAACACATTGCCTAGTCATGTAGCCTGGTCACAAAATGACTCCACAGATTGTATGCCAAAAGTATCAACTAAATTTTTTTAAGATTTATTTATTGATTTATTTGACAGAGAGAGAGAGAGAGAGAGAGATCATAAGTAGGTAGAGAGCAAGGGGGGAATCGCAGGTCCCCCGCCGAGAGCCTGACGTAGGGCTCAATTCCTGGACCCCGAGACCATGACCCGAGCTGAAGGCAGAGGCCTGACCCACAGAGCCACCCAGGCACCCCTCGACTAAAATTTTTAATGCAAGTTCTACCAAAGAAATCATGCTAAATACAGGCACTAGGTTTCCGAGGCAAGCCACAAATACCTCCTTAAGTATCAACTGGTGGAAATAAAGTAAACCTAAAAGGCAAGCAGAACAATCTTTCATAAAAGGAATAATTAAGCAAAGGACAAGTAGTAAAACCAAACAGCATTTTAAATATATATTACATACTGGTCCTTGAAGAAAAGCTAGTTAATTAGATAAGGATCAGGAACTAGATGAAAATATATGGAAACTTAAAGGCAATCCTATGGGATCTTTCCAGCACTTTAAAGAACTTTATTTCTTCATTTTAAGTTAAATTCAATTACCTTCTGGTTTCTGAGATCTCTGTGTCCTTATTCTTATCCATACTTACTAGCTGTAAGGGAGTATTTTAGCCAAAACAAGATAAGAAGGAAAAGAAAAACAGCAGCAAGGGAATGCGAACTATGAAGCCATCAAGCCAGAGACATAGTAAAAGAAACTGGAAAGGTGAGGCTGGGGACAATGGCTGAAGTCTGCATGTATAATGGAGACGCTGTCTTCCTAGGAGGGTCGCTGCAGGAAAGAGGTAGAAGTCGAAGTTTCTAGCAGCTGGTAGATATTGCTGGGAGCTTAGAGTCTATCAAGCAGAATTAACTATAGCAGCACAGGATTGTGGCTTGAATCCTGGCTTCACCACATACTAGATGTGTTCACTTTGGAGAAGGTACTCAACCTCTCTCTTTGCCTCAAGTTTCTTGTCTGTAAAATGAAAATACCTTTCCTTCACAGGGAACTAAATGAGTTAGCATCTGTAAAATCCTTCAAAGAATACATGAGAGCTATTAAGTGCTCAACAAACATTAGCTATGTCTATAATACAATGTGCTGAGGGAAAAGATGAAAGTGCCAAGAATTCTGTCTTGGGGCAGTGGTCAAGAAAAATGACAGCGAGAGACGCTTGGGTGGCTCAGCTGGTTAAGCGTCCAACTCTTGATTTTTGCTCAGATCATGATTTCAGGTCGTAGGACTGAGTCTTACATTAGGCTCTGCGCTCAGCAGGGAGTCTGCTTGTCCCTCTCCCTCTGCTCTCACCCCACCTTGTGAGCTCTCTGTCTTTATCTCTAAAATAAATATATAAACTCGTTTTTGAAAAAACAAAAACTACAGGGAGGTCATATGTGAACTAGATGTTGAGAGATTAAGACAGGACATCAGCAACTGGGCAAGGGGGAAAGGACAGTTCAAGCAGAGAAAGAAAACCAAGTATGGCACCAGCGGGAATGGAGGAAAGGATGAGGTCTGACTCTTAACCAGTACAGCATAGGGCCTCCTATATCAGAGAAACTAATACATATTAAGCATCCACTTGTTATACTGAAAGCACATACTGCTTCTCACAGCAACTCTCTAAACATTGCTATTCCTGTTTCAGCAAAAGTAACTGAGATTCAAGATGGTAAAAATAATATGCTCAAGATGAAGCAGCAATTGCAAAGTGGAGGCAGGGTTCAAATCCCAGCTGCTTAGAAGCCCGTGTTCTTTCTACAACACCATGTTATTCAAATACTTACATAAAATTTGGATTGCCTATATATTATATTCTACTGGTAGAAATTTTAAGATCTAGTAAAATAACCCATAGCAATTTTAGGGAGGAAAGGTATTTTAAGATAAGACTTTTTAAAGCCTCAGATAAAGTGTATCCTCCTGAATGAGATTTTTGAAGCCATCTCTAGTTGAGGACCAAGAACGTACTATTTAAGGCACTATGAAAATTGAATTCAACATCCAGTTATGAGCTTATACTTATGTGTCAGGTGCTATGCTAGGAGCAGGAGAAATGACCTTGAGCCAAGATGACTATCTCACTTTCCTCCCACTGGCAGAGCATGTAAATAGGGGCTCTGGTACTCTACAGATTGCCCAAGTTCAAATCCTGGATAAAATGCTTACACGTGGGGCGCCTGGGTGGCTCAGTGGGTTAAAGCCTCTGCCTTCGGCTCAGGTCATGATCTCAGGGTCCTGGGATGGAGCCCCGCATCGGGCTCTCTGCTCGGCAGGGAGCCTGCTTCCTCCTCTCTCTCTGCCTGCCTCTCTGCCTACTTGTGATCTCTCTCTCTGTCAAATAAATAAATAAAATCTTAAAAAAAAATGCTTACACGTTATATGACTTGGGGCCAAGTGACTCGAGTAACTCAGTTTCATCTACAAAATGGGAATAATAATACCTACCTCCTAGAGTTTTGTAAAAGCATTAAGAAAGTGCCTGGCAATCAGCAAATTCTGTCTCATTACCATTAATTGGGAAATGAATGTAAAGAAATAAATGGCACAGCTCAGAGAAAAAACACAAAATTACAAAAAAAAACTACAAAATTGAATCAGCAAATGCAAATATGCAATATATGCAATACAGAGTGTATATAAAAATGGTCTAAATAGGGGTGCCTGGGTGGCTCAGTGGGTTAAGCCGCTGCCTTCGGCTCAGGTCATGATCTCAGGGTCCTGGGATCAGCCCCACATCGGGCTCCCAGCTCCGTGGGGAGTCTGCTTCCCTGTCTCCCTCTGCCTGCCTCTCTGACTACTTGTGATCTCTGTCAAACAAACAAATAAAATCTTTTTTAAAATGGTCTAAATAAAGAATAAGTAAAAGAAATGGGTATTTTGAACGAAAATGAACAAAAGGTGGAGATAAAGAAATACAGGCACAAACCAAAGGGTCAAGAAAATTCCGCTGACACTTAAGTCAGAACTGAGTGAGGAAAGACCGATGATACTGACCTGAAGACCAGTCGTGTTTTCTGCGATATAGGAGGCCCTATACTGTACTGGTCAGAACTCAGACCTCACCCTTTGTTTTCTCGCATTATTCAAACAGTTTTGAAATACTATTTCTAGAATGTCTTAATGAAAGGACAGTGTTGAAGTGATGTAGCTGCTTCTCTTTGATTGGATTTGGGACGTATTCCCCTTCTTCTGTGAAATTGCATTCCCTACCTCCTCTCTCTACTCCACACGATGCATTCTCTATTAAATTGTTAGAATGATGTACATAAAACCAAATACGATTATATCGTGCCTTTATTTAGACACCTTCTAATGACATCCCGTTACCTACTGGATAAAGCCGGCGCACTCTAGACTCTACCCTCTACCTTCCCATCAGTCTCTTCTTCCATTCCTGCAAAGAAAAGACCACTGCATTCCTTCAACAGACGAGGTGTAATTTCCTAAGCACCAGGTGTTCTGCTTACTCACTGTACCCCAAGTCACCATACAACCGTCGTTCGTTCCAGCATCTAGGCTGAGTCTCTCTCCCGACTTCTCACTGCCTCCCCCTCTCCCTGACAGGCAGCACAAGGTGAAACCCGGCACCTGAGGGGAGGCCCCTCAGACCGCCGCGCCCCGCCCCGCGGTCCTCACGCCCGGCACACCCTTCTCTTCGCGGACCGCGTTTCCCCCGGGGTGGGGGATACCAGCCGCTCAGTTCGTCTAGGCGTAGAGGAGAGAGCTGGCAAGTGCTCTCTCCCAGGTCCATTAGCTCAACTCCTACCCCATAGTCGAGGCCGCGGTAAAGCCAGGAAAGAAAGGGGTAGCCCTTGCCCTAGCGCCAACATGCCGAAGGTCGGCGTGCCTCTTACCACAAACACGGCCTCAGGAATCCCTAGGTGGAGCCGCCGCCCATTCCCTGCGGCCGCTTCTCCTAATGTACAACCATCCTTCGCGGCCGCCATCTTGGAGAAGCTTGCGCGCGACTAACGGCCTCTCCAGCCGCCTACCGCTGGTGGTCCCTGATTGGCTCGCTCACAGCTGCAGGCTCGCCACCGCCGCCCCGCCCCCCACCTCCTTGTGAGTCTGCGCGTTCATTGGCGCGCAGGAAGTAGCCGCCCCTTCTCTCCTCCGACGAGTCGCCCATCCTCTGGATGCTGATTGGCTGTGCACAGGCGACTGACAAGCCAGGAAGTGCCGCGGGGGAGCTGCTGGCTCTGCAGGAAGAACCAATGTGGGGTTCAGGGAAGAGGGATCTTGGAGGTTTTGTGGGTGAGAGGGCTCGAGGATCCTGGGAATCAGAGACCGAACTAGACCTCAGTACCACCGCAGAACGGGCAGCACCTTCCGGAATGGTCTTCGAAGCGAGCTGATTCCTTCTCGGCTACAAGTGAATCTGGAATCTAGACGCCACGACGGGTTCTTGATCTCGGTACCTTTCTGGTCCCAGCGAGCTTCCCAGCCCTCAAAGGGGACGTGTTTTGTGTCTGTTTCGGAGTGGAGCCTTTGGCCTGATTTTAATAAATACCCCGCCCGCTGCACCAACCTTTCCTGAAAGCCACCCTTGATCAGAATGTTGCCATCCCAATTCAACCATTTTCAAAACTTCATATTGTTCACACAAAATCCTAAGAACTTGATCAGCGTGGTCCACCACCAGGACGCCTTGAAAGTAAGTGCATTATACGGACCTAAGTACTTACTCTTTGGTCCCTTCTAACAACTAACAATCAACCCTGTTCTTCCCACCTTCGCTTGTACTGGAGTGCTTGGCCGTGAAGTGGTGCTCCATCCACTCACACAAACAGTACTGTGAGGGTTAGGGTAAAGGTTAGGTCCCTTACTTAGTAGGGATACATAACGTAATAATGAGAGTTCTTAACATTTATTAAAATCTGTGTGTGTGCCAGTCACCGAGTTAGGCCGTCTAATCCCCACAAGCCCAAGAGGGCGGGAGGGACTATCATCACCCATAGTTAACATACAACTAAAGAACCTTAAAAATGAGCTATTTGTGGGGTGCCTGAGTTGCTCAGTGGGTTAAGCCTCAGACTTTGGGCTTAGGTCATGATCTCAGGGTGGTGAGATCAAGCCCCACCTCCTGCCCCACAGTGAGCTTAAGATTCTCTCTCTCCCACTCCCTCTGCCCCTCCCCCCTCTAAAAAACCGGACCATTTGTAAGATAATAGGATAAATGTTCTAAGAGTTACATATTGGGTAGCAAGGGAGCACACTACCTCAGTAGTATTTTAAAATGAGAATAACAAGGTATACCAATAAGGCTGTTGTAAAGATTAAATGACATACATGTAAAGAATCTAACATGTGCCTGCTACACAGTAGGGTAACCAAATGATTTTACTTTCATTATCTTGTCCTGCCCAACTTCCTTCCAGTCTGGTCCTTATGAACACATACATGAAGTGACCTTGTCATTGTAGGTACCAGCAGAATCAGAAAAGGGTCAAAGAAAAGCCTTTCAAGGCCAAAGAAATGAACCTACATGCAGTAAGACCCTAGACTAGGGAATGAAGAAGCCAAAGTTGCCCCAACTAAGTCAAGAAAGAGGTCAGGCCTGGGAAGCTAGAAGTCCATGACTCAAGTTCCAGCTCCTAACACTATAAGGCAATCTTGGATAGTACTAATTAGTACAGACTCCTAGAAATACCAGTAATCTGGATGGAACCTCTAATGTCACAGATGATGAAACTAAGGCCTACAAAGAGAACAGACTGTGCCTACAATCCCACAGCAAATCTTGGGATAGAGCAGAAAGAACCCAAATAATTCACTTCTAAGTCCAATATTCTTTATTTCATGAAAACAGACCTGTGGAATAAAGTGGAATATCCAGAAACAGACAAGTACACAGAGGTAGCATCTCAAACCCCTGAATCAAAGATAGACATTTTAACAGATAGTGTTGTGACAGTTGGGTAGCAATTTGTGAAAAGCTAAAATTAGGTTAATATCACAAATAATATACAAGAATAAATTCCAAATGGATTACCAAAATAAATGTTAAAAACCCCAAATCAGATATGTTCCAGAAGAAAATAGGAGGTAATTCCACCTTTAACTTTGGTGTAAGACATTCTATGACTCATCCAGGGACAAAGAGAGAAAAGGTCAATATATTTGCCCATTTATGAAAAAAACAACAATACAACTCCTGCAAAAATAATACCAGAACAGTTCAAACTGTAAATTCAGCTTGAAAAAATTCAGCACAATTATGTCATACAGATAGACAAAGCATACTGAAAAGTGGGCAAAAGTCAATTAACAAGAAGATATAAAAGTCTCCTTTAAACATGAAACATGTTCAACCTCACAAACACTAAAAAAATTCAAAGTAAAACTCCTGTGAGGAGAAAGCCGTAAGAAGAATGAAGACCTATCTGAGAGCTGGGAGATGGGGATGGGACAGGGAAAGGATACTGGAGAGAGGGTAGAGCAGAGCAGGATAATGATGGAGCAAGGGGCAGGCAAAAAAATTAAAAACCAGAGAAGTGAAGAAGAGCAACATAATTTAAAAAAGAGGGTGAGGCCAAAGGACATTGAGCAGGGCTGGAACTCTGGGACATGGGGTTTATACAGACAGCAAGAAGAAAGGGAGACAGGAAAGTTGGAGGAGAAGCACACCCTCCACTGTGAACACACTCAGAAACCTGCCCAGGGAGGGAAACATGGCTGGAGGTACAGGAATTGCAGCAGGACTGGAGTAGTAAAAAAAATGTGCAGAGACGGAGAACTGAGGAGCAGAAGGCAGGTGGATTGGAGAGCAGCAGAACTGCAGACCTGGGGAGAGCAGGGTAGGGAGGACATTGGAAGAGTGAGGAAAGTGGCCAGAGCTAGAGGACTGGGGAGAGAGGAGGAGTTCCAGGACTGGAGAGAGGAGGAGTTCCAGGACTGGGGAGATGAAAGAGGTTGCAGGAGTAGAGACAAGGGAAGAGGAAAAGGACTGCAGAGAGGACTGGACTGGTGTAACGGTACTGGGGGGAGTAAGGAAAGCAGGTGGGGCTTGAGACTAGAAAGAGGGGTGTTTGCAGAGGGCCTGAAAGGAGAGGATTTGGAGGACTGGAAGGGGCAAGACTAGAGAACCTGGGACAGGAAGAAGCTGGAGGACTGGACATGGAGTGGGACTACAGGACTGGGGAAAAGGGAGGTGGTACAAGGCTGGGAAGATGACTGATGCAAGAGGAGAGAAGAAATTGAACAGGGAAGTAGGACTAAAGAGGAGGAGGAGCCGAAGAGTGGAGTGGGTCGGTGGTAGAGGGCAGTGGGAGCTTCCATATAGTAGTAGCAAAACCTAAGAATATGAAATTAAATAGTACCATTATATTAGAATTAAGTAGTTAGATAATGAAATATGCTAGTTACCATTAAAAACTCCAAATCAACAGAGAGAATTGAAATAAATGGAGATTTATACCATGTTCATGATTTGGAAGCACCAATATTACTAAAGTTTCTGTATGTTTATTTTCTCCAAATTTAACTATATATTGGGTGTAGTCCCGATCAGCATTCTCAGGCGCCTTTAAAAGAAAGAAAGAAAGAAAGAAAGAGAAGTTGATCAGCTGATTGTAATATTTTCATGGGATTTTCAAAGAGAATCCAAATACCTGACACAACCTTGGAAAATATGAATGAACATGGAAGGCTAATACTACCTGATTTTATGACCTACAGAAAACTATTGTGATCAAGACAGTGTGTTGTTGGTCTAAGGATAGAAATATGACTCAATGGAACCAAACAAAGTGAAAAATAGAGCCATAAATGTGTTGTCAATTGATTTTTGAGAAATCTACCAAGGCAACTCAAGGGGAAAAGAATTGGCTTTTCACAAATGTTGCAGGAACAATTGCATAACTATTTGAAAAAGTAAAACTCTACCCTTATTTGTCACCAAACATAAAAATATATTTTAGATGGATAATAGATCTAAATATAAAAACTACAACTACAGACCTTCTCAAAGAAAACGGGAGGATATCTTCATGACATTGGGAGAATCAAATATTTCTGATGGCACAAAAGGCACTAATCATAAAAGAAAAACTTCATAAATTAGATTCCAAGAGTGGGAAACACCTGCTCACCAAATGATACCATTAAGAATGTGAACAGGCAAAAAAAAAAAATGTGAACAGGCAAGTGACAGACTGGGACAGATTATTTGTAGAATATATATCTAACATAGAATTTATATTCAGAATATATAAATAACTAAAAATAAATAATTAAAAACAAAGCAAACATTCAAATGAACAAAAAAGTTGACATTTCACCAAAAAAAGATTGGAATGACCAATAAGTACGTAAAAAGTTGCTTAGTCATCAGAGAGGTGTAAATTAAACCACAATATTATGTTACCACATACCCAATAAAACAGGCAAGATTAAAATGTTGATAGCAGTAATTGTTCACCAGAATTTAGAGTGCCTGGAATTCTCATATCTTGCCAGTAGTGTAAAGTGGGACAGTTGTTTTTGGAAAACTTTTGGCGGTTTCAATTTTAGACAAATACCTACTCTATGACCCAGCCATTCTACTCCTAGGTATTTACCTAAGATATGTATCCACATTTGTCCACAAAAAGATTTGTACAAGCATACTTACAGAACTTGTATGTATACATCAATTTAAAATCTGGTTTAAAAGCAATGAGTAACAAGAAATATATTTTCAGATAAACAAAAACTGAGTTTATCACAAGCATAACTATACTAATGAACTTCTAAAAGCTGTACTTCAGGAATAGGGAAATGATTCCAGTGCAAGAAGAGAATTTGTGAACGTGTGGCTCAATCTAAGCAAAAAGTGTTTCCGTAAATAGTAATCCCTTCTTTTTAAGTAACTCTGTGCCCAGTGTGGGGCTCGAACTCACAACCCTGAGATCAAGAATTGCATGTTCTATTGACTGAGCCAGCCAGTCTAATACTTTTAATTTGGTGGTGGGGGGGCTCACAAAATGGAGCAGGGTTAAAATACGGGACCACCAAAACTACTTAAGTTGGGAGGGAATGTCCTTGTAGCTCTAAAGTATTCTAAGGTCCTTGTGTTATTTGGGAGGGGAGATTGATGGTTTTTTGATAATTTTGCAGTGTAACATTTCAAGGATAACTATTAAAACAAGAGAAGTAGGATGTATTACCTCCAAAACATTGAACTGAAGAATCTCAAAAGTACTGAATATGTTCAAATGAATGTTTATTTTAATTGGAAGCTGTGGATGATTCAGTTCAGGCTGTAGAGAGATCACCTTTGTTCACCTCTGAATCTGAACACTTTTGCTTTGGTACTTCTACATGGATTGTGTCTGCATGAAAGAAAGATAGATGTGTGAATCTTTTGTCATTTCTACATATTTTTCTTTGTGGTTGTAAAATAAATTACAAATATTTTTTACATAAAACTCTAGTCAATCTTATTATCTAATACCCAGAGCTTTGTGAGGCCTCCTAAAGCAAGCATTCAGGAACCCGGGAGCCCAATACATCACCTAAAGACTGAAGGAAGAAACCTTGTAAAGACTTCCAGAAAACAGAACTCTGAAGCCATGACGCGGTCTCCCACATGCTTTAACTACATTCATCCGCATTTTCACTTCCTGCATCCACTTCTCTACCCATAATACAAAACTTCTATTCTCTGTACATCATTCCCTCCTTTGATCTCTCATGGTTCTTTGTGCTTTCCTATCTGTTTATATGTTTATCTGGCTACCTATTATTAAATCTGGGAGATCAACTTTGTTATCACTTCTCTGGGAAGTTGTTCCTGAAATCTCCAGCACTGATGACACTTGGGTTTGTTAAATGAATGAATATAACTGAGTAGGCATCAGAACCCAGTTAAGGTTTAACAACTCAAGTTTGGGGGCGCCTGGGTGGCTCAGTGGGTTAAGCCGCTGCCTTCGGCTCAGGTCATGATCCCAGGTCCTGGGTTCGAGCCCCACATCGGGCTTTCTGCTCAGCAGGGAGCCTGCTTCCTCCTCTCTCTCTGCCTGCCTCTCTGCTTACTTGTGATTTCTCTCTGTCAAATAAATAAATAACATCTTTAAAAAAAAAAATTTAAAAAAAAACAACTCAAGTTTGTAGGGACCAGGTCTGCACAGTTCTGTGTTTTTGTAATGCTGAAAATGTTAGAATTGGTTTTTCTTCTACGAGAGACCAACAGTACACAGAAGATGTATAGATTGTAAGACTGTTCTAACACCAGTCGTGCCTCCAGTGATTGTACAGCTCTGCCAAGGCCCTAAGCTACAGAAGTTCAAACATACATTATTTCTTGTGGATGGAGCAGAATTGCTGGTCCTTGAGCCTGGTTGCACATGAATCATGGGTTGGGGTGCCATCAAGGAAAGAGCTCCCCTTGGAGGGTGAACCTATGAATTCAAATGGAAAAGAAAACAAAAAGTGAAAACTTAATTACTATTTAATTGTTCTCTTAATACAGTGGTACCAAGAGGACAAGCAGCCCCCCACCATAAATATTACATTTAATGAATGTCAACTGAAAGGAATGCTAAATGCTAGAAAGAAAAATAGATCTGTGAAGGAGCTGCTGGTAATAAAGTGTGAAGGAAAAAGACCAAAAGAATTGTTCTTGAAAAGGAGGGATGAATTAAGTGCCAATAAGGCCTACAAAGGACTCTTTATGAGAAAAAAAAACTCCTACATCTCAATGCCAGTAATTCTTATGGGAAAGAGAAGGGAAGTCTGTAGGTAGACCTGGAACGTGTTAAATATACAACAGGAATGTGTGTATCTTTGATGAAATACTTTAGTACAAGTATATGATTTGATATGATTTAAAGGTTAAATGTGAAGGATATACAGAAATTTTCCTGGTGAAAGGAACAAGGGAAGGGCAGGCAGGCCTTCACACCATCAATTCTTGCTTTGACATTTCTCTAGTTTGTATTATCTTTCCAGTGACCTGATAAGCTCAGATTTTTTTCCAGCTTTATTGCAGTATAATTGACAAAGCTAAGTATATTTAAAGTGTACAACATTATGATTTGGCATTTGCATACAGGTTTTTAAATATATTCAAAAGATGAAAAAAGGACATTTAATGAAAGATAAATATAAGGAGGTTGCACAAACCTATTAAGATCTCCTTCCTTGTTTAAACCTCTTAAGTGGTTCCTCACTAAGCGTAGACAGTGTGAAACTCCTCCGGCTGACTTTCCAAGCCTACTGCTTCTCAATCCGTATCTATTCCACTTTTTCCTCACAAGTTGAGGCAGTATGGGCTATAGTTAAGGACAACTAGGTAAATTGGAAAATGTTGAAATGACTTGTATCTAAAGACTAATGATTAATGTGTTGACCTGCTGAGAGGTTTCTGGTGATATGCTATGCTGCAGGACTGTGTCCTTGGTCTTCCAGATTATGTTTATCTGTGTTATTAATGAAGATGTAGGACACATGTGCATTGAACATATGAATAACATATGTATTGGAAAGGATAATAAATATATTAAATAGACTCAGAAACATTAATGTGCTTGCCAGGCTAGAGATAGGATCCCAAATGAATAGATGAAGTTCAACAGAGAAAATTGTTAAGTTTTGCTCCTAGATCTTAAAAGTCCCCATCAGGGTATTGGTAGAAGTGAACAGGGGAGAAGTGAAAAACACTAATAGAATTTTAGTTGATAAAAAGGTTAAGTTTTAAAATTAAGTTTTCCTGTCCTTCTTTCTTTTTAAACTATTTATTAGAGAGAGAGCATGCGTACACATACACACACAAGTGGAGGGAGGGGCAGAGAAAGAGGGAAAGAGAATCTCCAGCAGACCCCCCCCACTGGGTGAAGAGCCTGATGTGGAGCTCCATCTCACAACCCCGAGATCACAACCTAAGCCCAAACCAAGAGTCAGATACCCAACCAACTGAGCCACCCAGGAGCCCCTCCTGTCTTTCTTGTTGTCTTAACTCTGTGCCAACAATTTAGAAGCAGCTCCCAGCTATCTTCAGTGTACAGGGCTGCCACTTCTGCATTACTAAACAAAGGGCTTGATAACACTTCTGCCTTACAGGGCACTGGGTAGCTCAGTCAGTGAAGTGTCTGTCTTCAGCTCAGGTCTTGATCTCAGGATCCTGCAATCAAGCCCCATATGGGGCTTCCTGCTTAGTGGGGAACCTGGTACTCCCTCTGCCTATGCCCCTCCCCACCACTTGTGCTCTCTCACTCAAATAAATAAAATCTAAAAAAAAAAAAAAAAGACTTCCTGCATTACAAACAGTGCTGCTTAGAAATCATCAAAATTGCTCTTGCCCAAGGATTGAAATCTTGGTCCAATTACATGATGCGATTAGATATTGCACCCTGGAATAGCCCCATGCAGTAACCAGATGGAACACCTGGTCCTTTTAGGGAACCTAGATGTGTATGCTCCCTTCAATCCACTTGGGTCTGTAGTTACTCATGCCTGTGGAGTCGGATCCCCATTTTCTAGTCCAGCCAATGCTAGGGATGACTTTGTATCTGGTTCCTGTAAACTCCCTAGGAAATAGGCCCTATTCTGTTCTCTTTTGTTTGGAAAGAATCTTTTCGTAATCCTTCAGTTTTTACTCTGCCATCCACAGATTTTGCTTCAGTCCTTGTTATATACTAACAATAGTTGCCATCTGGTTACTGATTCCTAACCTGGAATTACCTTTTGGGACTTGGACCCTGACCGTCTATCCTTTCCTGTCGAGTATCTCAGCTCTACCCCATTCCTTTGTACTCTTTTATACACTTTATCCATGCTTCGGGTCATACTTAGTTCAAGCATATAGACACACCTAGGATCATACAATACTTCTCTAATCCTCTTGGGGGTTAACTGGGCAATATAGTTAATTATTATAGAAGTTACTCAGAGAAGTCTAAATGAAGATTGAAAAGAGCTGTGAGGTCAGCAAAGGAAAGCATCAGCAAAACAAAAAGACAACCAACTGAATGGGAAAATATATTTGCAAATGACTTATATGATAAGAGCTTAATATCCACAATATACAAAGAATTTATGAAACTCAACACCAAAAAAAATTCACAAACAATCCAATTTAAAAATGAGAAGACCTAAATAGACATTTTTCCAAAGAAGATACCTAGATGGCCTATAGGCACATGCAAAGATGCTCCACCTCACTCGTGATCAGGGAAACACAAATCAAAACCACAATGAGGTATCACCTCACACCTGTCAGAATGGCCAAAATTAACAACACCGGAAACTATAGGTGTTGGTGAGGATGTGGAGAAAGGGGAACCGTCTTGCAGTATTGGTGGGAATGCAAACTGGTGCAGCCACTCTGGAAAACAGGATGGAAGGTCCTCAAGAAGTTAAAACGTAGAACTACCCTGAGACCCAGCAATTGCACTACTAGGTATTTACAGCAAGAAAATGAAAATACCACTCCAAACAGATATATGCACTCCTCTGTTTATGGCAGCATTATTTACAATAGCCAAGATATGGAAGCAGCCTAAGTGTCCACTGATAGGCAAGTGGATAAGGAAGGCAGACTATTATGCAGCCATAAAAAGGGATGAGCCTGTGCCATTTGCAACGACATGGAAGGACCTAGAGGGTGTTATGCTAAGGGAAATAAGTCAGACAGAAAAAGACAAATACCATATGATTTCACTCATGTGTGCAATCTAAAAAACAACAACAACAACAACAACAACAAATAAACAAAAAGCAGAATCAGACCTGCAAATACAAAGAACAAACTGACTGTTGCCAGAAGATAGGGGAGTGGAGAAAGGGGCAGAATGAGTGAAGGGGAGTGGGAGGTCCAGGCTCCGAGGTTTGGGATGAATTTAAGTCCCATGGATGGGAGGCACAGCATAAGGAACAGAGTCCGTGGTACTGTAATAGCACAGTATGGTGACAGATTGCCGCTATTCCTGTGCTCAGCACGGCATAACCCAAAGACTCGTCAGTCACTATGCTGTACACCTGAAACTAATGTAATACTGTGTCTCAACTATACTCAAAGAAAAAAAAAATTAAGAACGTTAAAATTAAAAGAAAAAAGGTGGGAGGAAGAGAGGAAAACTAAGAAAGTATGGTGTTTCCAAATCTAAGAGCATTTCAAAAAAACATCCCTCTTCCCTCACTGGCCACTCCTTTTCTACCTCCTTTGTAAATTCCTCTGCATCTCTCTGCCTCATGAATGGCAAACTCATCCCAGCGCTCACTCCTGAGACCTGTCTACACTCACTCCTAGGTGATCTCGTCTACTCTCTCCTGACACTCTTCAGGACTTTTGCATTGACCACACCCTGTCCCTGGAACTGATCTTCCACATGGCCTATTCTCTCTTCTCTTTCTGTTTTCTACTTAAAACTGAGTCATATTCTCCATAAACTGTTCACTGGAAACCTACTCCAATTCTCTAAATTCTTTTTCCCTGCTTTAAATGTCTTCCTAGTATGTCATACCTTATTTGTTTTATTTGTTGTTTGTACTCCCATCATTGGAATATATGTCCCACAAAGGCATGGATTTTTCTTTTGCTTATTGCTACATTCTCAGCTTCTAAAAAAGTACCTAAAACATAATAGATGCTTAACAGTATGTGCTGGCTGAGTGACAGAAGTATTAAGTGAGATAAGGACATTGGGTAACAATGGGGTGCCTTTTATATAGAGTAGTCAAGAGCAGACTCATTTGGTCAGATCCCTGAAGGAAGTAAGGGAGTGAGCAAAGTGGATATCTAGGGAAATATTGCTGCAAGGCCAGGGCACAGAAAATTGCAAATGCCCTGAGCTGGGTGGGTGCCTGGTGTGCTCAAAGAGCAGCCTAGAATGAACTAAGCTAGGCAAGAGTGCCAGGATATGAAAACAGAGAGAGAGAGAGCATGGAGAACCCTGGCATTTACTCTGAGAGAAATGGGAGGGGGGCAGTTGCACCTGAGTGGCTTGATCTGACTTATACTGTAAGCCAGTCACTTAGGGAGCAAAAGAAAGAGAGGCGTCAAGAGGACTCCAAGGTTTTTGGCCTAAACAACTGGAAAGACAAAGTTGCCATCAGCTGTGATTGGAATGGCTGTGGGTAGAACAGCTTTGAGGAGCTCAAGAGCTCAGCTTGGGACACATGCCATTTGAGATGCCTGTTGATAGGGTGCTCAGAGATTGATTCTGTCCAATATTTAGTGACAGGAAGAAGAAAACTGAGAAGGAACAACAGATTGAGAGTATGATGTCCTAGCAGTTAAGTAAAAAAAAGCAATTCGAGGAGGGAGTGGTCAGCTGTATCAAATGCCATTGCCAAGACATGATGTGGACTGAGGAGTGGCCATTGGTTATCATAATATGAGGGTCACTCATGATTGAGATAAGAACAATGGGGGCAGGCAGAGTCCTTACTGAAATACATTCAAGAGAGAATGAAAGGAAAAGAAGTAGTAACAGAGCATATAAGAGAATACTTCAGAGGAATTTTTCAGCAAAGAGATAAAATATACTACTACATGGTAGTATATTCCTATGTAGAATGCCACTGAGCCATTATAATTAATGTGGACCAATCTATATAGGTCTCAAAAACAGAAGTAGGAAATGATAATGATTATAATCAATTTTTTAAAAATCCTAAAAAATAATATGTATTTTTCCATAGTAAAAGAAAGGAAATGTTCTGGAAGGCCGTACATAAATTCATCACAGTCATTGTCTCCAGAGAGGTGAAGGGTGACTAACACTAGGGGTGTGCCAAGATTATTTTGGTTTTATTTGTAAAAGTTCATTAAAAATGATCTGAAAAAAATTATGACAAAATAGTAACACTTGGGGCACAAATGCTAACCTTACACCTAAAGGGTCTGGAGAAAGAAGAGCAAATAAAGCCTAAACCAAGAAGGAGAAGAGAAATAATAAAGGTTTCTGGAGGGGAAGGGGTGTGGAGGGACTGGTAACTGGGTGATAGACATTAAGGAGGGCATATGATGTAATATAACTGGGTATTATGTAAGACATGTAAGACAGAGGCCTGTACCTCTGAAACCAATAATACATTATATGTTAATTAATTGAATTTAAATTTTAAAATGTTTTTAAAAAGATAAAAAGCTTTTGTATAGCAAAAGAAACAACAAAACTAAAAGAGAACCTACTGAATGGGAGAAGATATTTGCAAATGACATATCTGACAAAGGGTTAGTATCCAATAGAAAGAACTTATAAAACTCAACACCCAAAAAATGAATCATCCAATTAAAAAATGGGCAGAAGGGGCGCCTGGGTGGCTCAGTGGGTTAAAGCCTCTGCCTTTGGCTCAGGTCATGATACCAGGACCCTGGGATCGAGCCCTGCATCAGGCTCTGCTCATCAGGGAGCCTGCTTCCTCCTCTCTCTCTGCCTGCCTCTCTGCTTACTTGTGATCTCTTTCTCTCTGTCAAATAAATAAATAAATAAATAAATAGTAACACTTAGTCATTCAGGGTTTTGAAGCATGGATGGCTATTATCTTCTGTACCTTCCTGTATTTTTAAACATTTTTTCTAAATTAACAGCACCAACAAAAACATGAGTGAATTGGTGGTGAGGCTGTGTAGACTGAATGACTTCAGAGTTTTCATTAACTGTATTACATCACACGAAATGTATGTAATGCATAGAAGCTATAAAAAGGGGAACTGCTGATTGCAAACAGTTTTTAACCAAGTAAAGAAAAATTTTAAATCATGAAGACATTGCCAAGGAGGCAGAACAGAAATAACAGACTAAAATGAGTTGGGAAAAGGTTGGATTGAAAAGGCTGAAATCAGAAAAATTCCAGATATTCTGCTTGTATTAATAATTTCTCCCATTGCAAGTCTTGAACAATAAGAACAAATTCACCTTATTAGATTTCACTTTTTTTACCTGTTTAATAATGAGAGGAAATGGTTCCAAACAGCAAAATGGCAAAGAAAACAAAAGGAAATGAGATAACAACAAAATCCCTGCAGAAAGGGAAGAAAACCAGTAGCAAACCAGACCTAAACTGAAGAGGTAAAACTGTAAGACTTTTAGAAAAAAACATAGGGGCTCCTTGCTGCCGGGGACTGTGGGCCACTGGGGTCGATGAAGGGTCTCAAGCAACAGCTTGCTCTAAAAACCATTGACTGGGTAGCTTTTGGGGAGATCATACCCCCAAACCAGAAGAAAGCCATTGCTAGCCCCCTGAAATCCTAGACAGAGACACTTACCTCCAGGTTGGCTACTCTCCCTGAGAAACCACCTACAAGGCCAATGTGGCAAAGGCTGGCATGGTAGATGACTTTGAGAAGTTTAATGCCCTGAAGGTTCCTGTACCAGAGAATAAATACAGTGTTCAGGTGGATGCTGAAGAAAAAGCAGAAAAGTTGTGCTGAGTTTTTGTCTCTCTCAAAGGCCAGGATTGAGGAGTACGAAAAAGAGCTGGAGAAGATGAAGAACATTTGATCCATTTGATCAGATGACCACCAAGGACATGAATGAATGAAGTCTTCCCAGAAACCAGATTAGACAAGAAGAGGTATCCCTAGTGGCCTCACAAGCCAATTGAAAATTTAGAAACTTGAGGCAGGGAGACAGCTCTCGCCCTCATATTATAAATGCCGGACATTAAAAATTTTTTAAAAAGAAGAAGAAGAAAACAGAGGGAGTAACTTTCATACCACTGGATTTGGCAATGAGTTCTTCAATATGACACCAAAAGTCCAGGCAACAAAAGAAACAGATAAATTGGACTTCATGAATGTAAACTAAGGCTTAGTTGAATCTCTCTTATGTGCATATTGATTATTCCTATTTTGGATTACCTATTAATTCTGGAACAGCTTTCTCGAAACTATTCCATTGCCACACATCCTATCTCCCCATTTCTAGAGTTCCGTTCTTTATTCCCTTTAGCCATCTCACAAAGCCTTTCGTATATCATTTCTCAAAGGGTTGTGATTTCTTTTTCTAATGTTAGGCAAGAATGTGGATGAATACCTTGCATTTTAAATTATATATACCATGCTTTTTTCTGTTAGCAAAAGTCATGGGGAATTTTCACCATATCTCCCACTCTTGGTATCTTAAAAGGGTTTTTTCTTACCATCCTATACACGGGCACTTGCTGTGAAGTCACAGGATAGCCCACTGGAGGCAATACCTTAAAGAAAAATGTCAGTTACTATACGGTACAGTTTCTACTAGTATTTATTAAGAAATGTTATACAGAAAAAAATTCTGCTACATATTTAATTTTGAGAACAAATATATGGAACCATTTCTAGCCAGGACAATGATCTTTCCTTGAACAGGACAAATTTAGGACTAGATAAACCAATGCAATAGAAGAAAGAGCACAGAAAAAACCCTTACATATCTAGTCAATTGATTTCTGACATGGGTACCAAGACCATTCAATGGGGAAAGGACAGTCTTTGACAGATGATGCAGGGACAACTGGATATTCACATGCAAAACAATGAAGTTGAAACTTTACCTTACAATATATACAAAATTAACTCACAATTGATCAAAGACCTAAACCTAAGAAAGAAAACCATGAGGATCTTACAAAAAAACATAGGAAGTAACTTTCATACCATTGGATTTGGCAATGAATTCTTCAAAATGATACCAAAAGTCCAGGCAACAAAAGAAAAAAGTAGACTAAATTAAATTAAATTGAATTTCATGAAAACTCTAAAAATTTTATGTATTTAAGGACACTACCAAGGGAGTAAAAACACAACCCACAGAATGGGGGAAAATATTTCCTAATTAATATCCAACATGTATAAGAACACCTGCAACTTAACCACAGAACAAATAACCGCATTCAAAAATGGCCAAAGGTATTGAATAGACATTTCTCCAAAGAAAGGACACAAAAGGCAAAAAAAAAAAAAAAAAAAAAAATCACATGAAAAGATGTTGAACATCACTAAGCATTAGGGAAATGAAATGAAAATCACAAGAGATATTAATTCACACCCATTAGCCCTTTAGCCACTGGAGTAAATGCTATAAAAATTCCTAAAAGAATTAACCATAGAATTATATATGATCCAGCAATTCTACCTCCAGGTATGTATCTGAAGAATCGAAAGCAGAAACTCAAACAGATACTTGTACACCAATGTTTATAGCAGCATTATTCATAATAACCAAAAGATGGAAGCCACCTAAATGTCTCATCAATGGATTAACAAAGGAAAATTATTTAGCCTTAAAAAGGAATGGATGAGTCTTGAAGACATTATACTAAGTGAAATAAGCCAGACACAAGAGGACAAATAATGACTGCACTTTATCCTTTTTCCCTCCCATTATCCTCCACATTGGACTGAAAACAGCTGGAAACCTAGAGAGATCACTATTGTACAGATGAGAGAGAACTCCAGAAGTCTAGCTCTGACCTGAATAGCTCTAAAGAGAAAGTCAGAAAGTCTCCCAGTGTTTTTCCTTTTTCTCTCCTCTCTCACACCCCAGCCCCCAGGCACTCCTGACACAGTCCTATCTTGCTATCTTGGCAACAGAAGTGGCCTGCAGGCAAGAGCCCAGTATTCCAAGGAGAGAAGTTTTCTTCTCCATTAGGTGGAGCTCTGGCTCCATGAGGGGAGGGACAAGATTTTTTTCAAATTCTCTGGTAACACCACTTGGAGCACTGAGTTGTCTCAGTCACAAGGAAGCTGTGAACCCCTGTGTTCATGGTCCCCCTTCCACCACCTGTGCCCAAGTAGATTTGATCTTTTTTTTTTTTAAGATTTTATTTATTTATTTGACACAGAGAGAGAGAGAGAGAGAGAGATCACAAGGAGGCAGAGAGGCAGGCAGAGAGAGGGGTGAAGCAGGCTCCCCGCTGAGCAGAGAGCCCGATGCGGGGCTCGATCCCAGGACCCTGAGATCATGACCTGAGCTGAAGGCAGAGGCCTAACCCACTGAGCCACCCAGGCGCCCCAGATTTGATCTTTTTTTAATTAAGTTTTTATTTAAATTGCAGCTAGTGAACATACAATGTGATTAGTTTCAGGTGTACAATTCAGTGATTCAACACTTCTGTAGTACACCTGGTGCTCACGACAAGTACCCTCCTTCATCCCCATCATTTCCCCTACTCCCCCATCCCCTCCCCTCTGGTGACCATCAGTGTCTTCTCTATAGTTAAGAGTCTGCATTTATTAACCAATCCGCTTGTTGGTTGTTGACATACTACCTAATATACATCATACTAATGTAATCAATATTTATGAATATTATGGAAACTTGCTATAAAGCCTTTTTACATTGGAGAAAAAAAGAACCTGTTTCTTGGTTTGCCTCCCTCTCTTTTCTTCCTTTTGCTTAATCTGTTTTGTTTCTAAAAGTCCATATATGCGTGAAATTATATGGTATTTGTCTTTCTCTGACTTACTGATTTCACTGAACCATTCTTTTTACAGCTGAATAATATTCCACTATAAATATATACACATCTTCTTAATCTATTCATAAATCTATTTATCTATCGATAGACTCTTGGGCTGTTTCCATACTGTCAACAATGCTGCTGTCAACAATACTGTGGTAAACATAGGGGTGCATGTATCTCTTTGCATAAGGGTTTTTGTAGTCTTTGGGTAAATGCTTGGTGCTGCGATTACTAGATCCTATGCTAGTTTCTATTTTGAACTTTTGAGGAGCTCTGTACTGTTTTCCAGAGCGGCTGCACCAGCTTGCATCCCCACCAACAGTGCAGGAGGGTGCTCCTTTCTCTGCATCCTCGCCAGCATCTGTTGTTTCCTGTGTCATTGATTTTAGCCATTCTAACAGCTGTGAGGGGATAGCTCATTGTGGGTTTGATTTGCATTTCCCCAATGATGAACGATGTTGAGTATCTTTTCATGTGTTTGTTAGCCATCTGGATGTCTTCTTTGACCTGAGTCAAAGGCAAATGCTTAACCAGCTGAGCCACCCAGGAGCCCATCTGTATGGCTTCTTGGATAAATGTCTGTTCATGTCTTCTGGCCATTTTTAAACTGGATTAATCATTTTTTGGGTGTTGAGTTTGGTAAGTTCTTTATAGATTTTGGATACTAACCCTTTATTGGATGTGTCATTTGCAAATGTCTTCTCTCATTCCATAGATTACCTTTTAATTTTGTTGATTCTTTCCTTTGCTGGGCAGAACCTTTTTATTTTAATGTAGTCTCAATAATTTACTTTTGCTTTTATTTCCCTTGCCTCAGGAGGTGGAGGTCAAAAGAAAGCCAGGGTAACAATACTTACATCATACCAAATCAACTTTAAAACAAAGACTGCAGGGGCGCCTGGGTGGCTTAGTCAGTTAAACGTCTGCCTTCGGCTCAGGTCATGATCCCAGGGTTCTGGGATTGCGCCCCACATCAGGCCCCCTGCTCAGCGGGGAGTCTGCTTCTCCATCTCCCTCTGACCCTACCCCCTGCTCTCTCTCGCTCTCTCTCAAACAAATAAATAAAATCTTTTTAAAAAAATAAAAAATAGGAATGTTTGTGTGGCTCAGTTGTTTAAGCATCTTCCTTCAGCTCAGGTCATGATCCCAGGGTCCTCCAATAAAGTCCTGTATCAGGACTTGCTCAGCAGGGAGCCTGCTTCTCCTTCTGCCTGCCACTCCCTCTACTTGTGCTCTCTTTCTGACAAATAAATAAAATCTTTTTAAAAATAAAAAAGACTGTAACAAAAGACAAAGAAGGACACTATATAATCATAAAGGGGATGATCCATCAAGAAGATATTTACAATTGTAAATATTTATGCACCCAACATGGGAGCATCCACAAATATATAGAAGTTAACATACATAGAGGAATTAATCAATAATAATACAAATAATAGTAGGGAACTTTGACATCGCACTTATATCAATGGACAGATAGATCATCCAAACAAAAAATCAACAAGAAAACAGTGGCTTTGAATGACACACTGGAACTGATGGATTTAATAGATACATGGAGAACGTGCCATCCTAAAATAGCAGAACACACATTCTTTTCAAGTGCACATGGAACATTCTCCAAAATAGATGAAATATTAGACCACAAAACAGGTCTCAACCAAACAGGTCTCTTTAAACAAATTTAAAAAGATAGAAAGTGTATCATGCATCTTTTCTGACCACAGCATTATGAAACTAGAAATCAACCACAGGAAAAAAAAAGCGGGTCACGTGCCTGCTGAAACACAAACACCCACATTCCCTGTAAAATTTAACAAGGCCCAGAGACAAAGTCATAGTCAGGAATGTCCGGGATGCAATCCACAATTATTTGGCACATGAAGAAGACCGTGAAAATCTCAATTTGCACGAGAAAAGACAATCAGCAGACACCCATCACAAGACGGTGCAGATGCGCAGGAATTCCCTGACAAAGTTAAAGCGGTCATTACAAAAATGCTCAGTACGTCACCGTGAACGCTCTTGAAACAAAAGTTAAAAGAGAAAACGTCGGGCGCCTGGGTGGCTCAGTGGGTTAAGCCTCTGCCTTCGGCTCAGGTCATGATCTCAGGGTCCTGGGATCGAGGCCCACATCGGGCTCTCTGCTCAGCGGTGAGCCTGCTTCCTCCTCTCTCTGCCTGCCTCTCTGCCTACTTGTAATCTCTCTCTCTCTCTCTCTGTCAAATGAATAAATAAAATCTTAAAAAAAAAAGATTTAAAAGAGAAAACGTCAGCAAAGAAATAGAAGATACAGGAAAAGACATTTGTCTTGGAAGCTTAGAACTAAAAAATGCAATAACTGAAATAAAAATACCCAATTGAAGGACCCAATATCACAATGCAGATGACAGAGGAAAGATTCACTGAACTTGAAGACAGACCAATAGAATTATTTACTCTGGAGAACAGAAAAAAAGATTTAAAAGAAACAAAAAGAGCCTCAAGAACCAGCAGGACAACAATCTAAAGGTCTAATATTTGTGTTATTAGAGTCACAGAAGGAAAAGAGAATGACTTTAGTGCTGAAAAAAAACATTTGAATCATTAAGGGCAGAAAACTTCCCAAGTTTGGCAAAGGATATATAAATGCAGATTCAAGAAGCTGTACAAACTTGAGCAGAATAAACTCTCCAAATCCATGCCATCATATTCAAACTTCTGAAAATGAAAGACAGAAAAATATCTTGAAAGCAGCCACGGAAAAACTGCAATATCTATAGGGGAACAAATGATTCATATGACTGGATTTTTCACCAGAACCCATAAGCCAGAATAAGGTGGCCCATTTTTCAAATGCTGAAAGAAAAGAACTATTACTCCAGAATTCTGTATCCAGTAAAAATTGCTTTAGGATTAAAGGTGAAATGAAGCCATTCTCAAATGAAGGAAAGATAAGAGAATTCATAGCCAGAATTGCCAGAATCGCTAATGGATATTCTTTATTAGAAGGGAAATTATACTAGAAGGAGATTTGGAATATCAGAAATGAAGGAGGAGCAACAGAAATGGTAAATATCTCAGGAGACGTAATAGGGCAAAAAGTATAAGACTGTCTGATGGGTCTTTTCAATATAACATATGTATAGACAACTATAACATAAAAAGAGGAAGGTAAGGGGACCTATATGGTGCTAATGGTTTTACACTCCAATTGAAATGGTAAAATGTTTATTCTAAATGGACTGTGAGAAGTATGTATTTTGTACCTGCTAGAGCAAACACTAAAAAACCATACAGAGAGATAGAGTCCAAATTACAACATATAACTTAAAATGAAATATTCCAAAACCTATTCAAAGGACCCAAAAGAAGGCAAGAAAGAAGAAACAGAGGAACAACAATGACAATGAATAGAGGGAGCAAACAGAAAATAACAAAATGGTAGCCCTTAATATAAACACATCAGGACCCAAATGACATTTATGGAATCTTCCACCCAACAGCAGCAGATTATATGTGTGTTTTCAGGTGTTCATGGAATGTTCACCAAGATAGACCTTACTCTGGGTTATAATGTAACAAATTTAAAAGAATTTAAAATATACAGCATACTTTCTCTGGCCATAAAAGAATTTAGAAATCATTTATAAACTCAAATCAAGCAGAAAGAGGGAAATAACAAAGATAAAAGCAGAAATCAATACGATTAAAAACAGAAAACCAATAGAGAAAATTCAAGAAAGCCAAAAGTTGGTTCTTTGATAATGATCAACAAGATTGATAACTCTGTAGCAAGACTACCAAAAATAGAAGACACAAATCAGCAATATCAAGAATGAAAGAATGGAAATGACCAGATCTTGTAGCCATTTAAAGGAAAATAGTAAGAGAATAATATTATTAGCTTTTTAAAAAAGATTTTATTTATTTATTTGACAGACAGAGATCACAAGTAGGCAGAGAGGCAAGCAGAGAGAGGGGGAAGCAGGCTCCCTGCTGAGCAGAGAGCCCGATGCGGGGCTCGATCCCAGGACCCTGAGATCTTGACCTGAGCCGAAGGCAGAGGCTTTAACCCACTGAGCCACCCAGATACCCCTATTATTAGCTTTCTAAACATAAATTTGACTCCAACTGTTAGGCTGTTTCTACCCTTCTTCCTATTAATTCCAAACCCAAAATTTCTTTGCTGTAACCTCTCTAGGTTCTTAGTCACCTGTGTCCACACAGACACAACTTTCCTCAGTACATTTTGAAATTACTTATTCCTGTTTCCCAAATCTTCTCAAAGTTCTCATTCCTAGAACGTACCTCAGCTGCATATTAGGAAAACAAAGTCACTGTATACTCAATAGTTAATATGCAGTTTGTTATATCGTTGGGCCAGTGAAGTTTTAGTATATGTGCTGCCAATGAAGTTTTAAAGCAAAATCATATAAAAATAGCACAGGTCCACATCCTTAAACCTTTGGGGCCAAATGTATTTTGGAATTCAAAATGTTTTGTATTTTGGAAAAATAATTAAGAAATTACACAAAGAATATATTAGGAACACCCTGGGGGGTGGAATAGCACCCTGATTAAAAAAAAAAAAAAAACCCTTGTTCTCTAGAGCTTTCTGAATTTTAAAATTGCAGATAATTTATTGGGGACCCATATTTCAACTTTCAATCCATTAGCAACTCCTGTCAGTTCTCTCTCTGTCAAGTCTCTTTCTTTTGATCTACTGCCACCATTCTAGCATTCTAGGTAATAATACATAATAAATGTTACCATGTGGGGAACAGGAGGAATAGAAATGTGTTTCCAGAGGGTTGATGTGCAGGTGTAGGTATTCAACTGCCATTTCATTCCACCAGCTATTTCCATCTCTGAGGGCTGGGGCCACTCCATGTCCAATCTAAGAGGGGATTTATAAATCAGCCCATTTTGGAGCATGGCAAATCTACCATTTAAACATAAAGTCAGGGTACAGCCCTGGAGACAATGATCATGTTTCTCAACAGGTAGGAGATAATAGGAAGGAATCACAAAGCAATGCCAAAAAACACCATTGGCTGTTTTTGTATATGAAATTAAGTTGTCATTACAGAACTAAAAGTTTCTACAGGGTTTTACTAGATAATGCCAAACTTAAAGCTTGAGAGTTGATAGAAAGAATTCATAAATAAGGTGATTGAGTGGATACATTTTTTTCTAAACTATCTTAATTGTGTATCTGGAGAAAAAACTGGTATTATGTTCTGAGCCCCACGAGGCTATCCACCAGCTGTGTAACCTTGATTGAGTAACTTCTTTCCTTATTTGTAAAATGGGGATTAACAATGTTTTACCTATCTGCTTTATAGAATTAAAGTTATTAGGAGAATAAATAAAGCTAGATAGAAAATATATCATAAAAATATGAGAATAAATAGACTAGAGGGTATCATGCTTAGCGAAATAAGTCAATCGGAGAAAGACTACTATCATATGATCTCCCTGATATGAGGAAGTGGAGATGCAACATGGGGGGTTAAGGGGGTAGGAGAAGAATAAATGAAACAAGATGGGATTGGGAGGGAGACAAACCATAAGTGACTCTTAATCTCACAAAACAAACTGAGGGTTGCTGGGGGGAGGGGGGTTGGGAGAGGGGGGTGGGGATATGGACATTGGGGAGGGTATGTGCTATGGTGAGTGCTGTGAAGTGTGTAAACCTGGCGATTCACAGACCTGTACCCCTGGGGATAAAAATATATTATATGTTTATTAAAAATAAAAAAATTAAATTAAAAAAAGATAATAAATAGAAAAGGAAGAAACTCTTACGGTTCTTGTGTGTAAAAGCTCCTATTTATTCCATATTTGTCATTTGACTTAGATAAATTTAAGTTTATCTACATGATACACAGTTAAAAAGTCTTAATGCTAAAAGATCCAAAACAAAAACATCAGTCCACATTTCCCCTTCCCAAAGGTAGCCACTCTTTTCTTGATGGTATTTAATTCCATAATTCTATAAAAAATGACTATACTACTGCATATTAATTTATAAGTTTTAGACATTATTTTCTTTGGAAGATTTATCACTCATACCATATCGTATTTCTCCTCCTACCTTATCACATCTGCGTCTTTAAAATCTAGTTTGTGTGTGTGTGTGTGTGTGTGTGTGTGTGTGTGTGTAATATATACACCTTATGTATGTGTATATAAAACCACTATGGAGGTTAATAGCCCTGACTCTAGAGCAAGACTGCCTAGGTTCAAATCCCACTTCAGCCTCTTAATAACTGTATAAGGTTGAGAAGTTCCAGAATCTCCGTATCTCAGTTCTCTCACATGTGAAATGTGGATTCATTTCATTCATTCAACAAATATCCATTAAATATCTGCTAGGTGCCAGGCACGATTCTTGGTGCTTAAAATATATAAAACAGATGAAAGTATCTGCCTTCATGGAGCTTGTGATCTAATGGGAATAATAACCATCTCAGGTTGGAGGATTTTTTCCTGGAGAATCTCTCTGGAATTCTCTACCCTTCAGCTCTGATCTCTAGGCCGGTTGCTGTGTCGGGAATTCTACCTTGTGCTTCTGTAGGGTTAGGGTTAGGGTTAGAGGGTTAGAAGCACAAGGTAGAGCTTCTTTTCCCTGAATCCCATGTACTTCTCTCTCTTACTTTACTTCTCTCTTTCCTTAGAGCATACACTGTAGGAGCTTCCTGAGCAAAGGTGCATGGTACATAATGTTTTAGATTTTTTTAATCTGCTTACTCAGAGGAGCTTCTTTTATTGGCCTTTACAGAGAAATCAGTTTTGCATTTATTTGTTTTTGTCTGCAATTTTATCGATTTGAGCTTTTACCTTTATAAATTTTATCAAATTTATTTTTTATGATTTTCTATAGATTTCTTAAGATAAAAGCTAAATTCTTACAGATTTCTCTTTTCTAAGAGTGATGAAACTTTCCTCTGAGTTTAGCTTTCAATAGTTATCAAACTATGGATTTCCTCTTTGGCAAAAGGATTATATTTTTAAACTTATAAATAGTTAAGATTTTCATGCTCAACTTTTTATTAACAAGTTCCAATTTCATTAGATTATGACAGAATTTAATTTCATTAGATTATGACAGTAGCCTGTAAAATTCTTCAGTTTTTTTGTTAAGTTTTTCTTTGTGAGTGCTTTAAAGAAAATAAGCAGTGCACACTCGGGTTTATTAAGTATTATGCATTATTCAAATTTGAAATCACCCATTATAATTGGATTTTTCTCAAGTTCTCCATGTATTTCTAATAATTTTTACCTTATATATTTAAATTTGTGTATACACAAAATAGCACCTCCATAATCAGTTTCTTTTATCTTTGTATGATATCCTTCCTTATTCTGCTTAGTGAATTTAAACTTACATTCCACAGTGTTTGTTGTTAATATTATCACTTCTGCCTTCCTTTGTTTTCCATTGGCCTGCTTTTTGGAGGTTTTTTGGGCTGAAAATGTAGGGATTCACACACTGAAGTAACATTGATTATGTTAAGATGCTGAGGAGCTCCAACTGGTGGTTTTATTGTCTTTGTTTAATAAAATAAAAAATAAGTATTATTCATTTAATACACTCTATATAATAAAGTAAGAAAAGAACCAAAAGTACAAAAACTTTGAGAAATGCCAATATTTAAGACATGCTTAGAAAAAGAAGATCCTTCAGATGAACCATGAAGGGATTGTCAGAGGGGTAAGAGGAAAACCATGCAGTACATAATACATTACACTTTAACCAAGAACTTAACCTACAAAAATTGGGATAGTACATAAAGAGTAAATTCTCTACTTTAATATTTGAAGGAAAAAAAATCACAGAGTTTTGTAACAAATGATTCTTGTATCAAATTTTAAAGTAATTATTTTCTAGTTATTCTCATGAGTCTCTTCCTCTAACATGTATATATTATTGTCTATCCTTTTAAAATAAGAAAAACTTACCTGTTGACTGGGCTTTCTCCAAGGTTAAGATCTGTTTCATAAAAAAAAAACAAATTTTACATTATTTTTGTATACTTTTTCTTAAAATGCATCTATATATATTATCTAAAATATTAATTTAAAAATAGATGTTTACTTCCTACAAGGTTAGCAAGTGAGCCATCCAGATTTTTTGCTATGATTTTTCCATGTTGCTGTCTGGCTTCAACAGATTTGTGGGCTTGTGAAGGTAATGTTGGTTATAATATATCAGATAGGGAAGATAATCTGAAAATAAGAGACAAAATTAGATGAAAAACTAAACCAAATTTATACCAATAATGATATATATGTACCTCCCATTACAAACTAACAGCACATCAAGTTCTTAGGTTAAATGAGTATAAAGTCACGTAAAGTTATTCATTAAATACATTTTTAAACTTTTTTTCAGCATAACAGTATTCATTGTTTTTGCACCACACCCAGTACTCCATGCAATCCGTGCCCTCTCTAATACCCACCACCTGGTTCCCCCAACCTCCCACCCCCCGCCCCTTCAGATTGTTTTTCAGAGTCCACAGTTTCTCATGGTTCTCCGCCTCTTCTGATTTCCCTCAACTCCCTTCTCCTCTCCATCTCCCCTTGTCCTCCATGCTATTTGTTATGCTCCACAAATAAGTGAAACCATATGATAATTGACTCTCTCTGCTTGACTTATTTCACTCAGCATAATCTCCTCCAGTCCCGTCCATGTTGCTACAAAAGTTGGGTATTCATCCTTTCTGATGGAGGCATCATACTCCATAGTGTATATGGACCACATCTTCCTTATCCATTTGTCCGTTGAAGGGCATCTTGGTTCTTTCCACAGTTTGGCGACCATGGCCATTGCTGCTATAAACACTGAGGTCCAGATGACCCTTCTTTTATTTTAATTGAGCACTTGTTAGACACAATACTAGATACTAAAGATACAGCAGTGAAGAAAAAAAACATAAAAATCTCTGCCTTCGTGTAGCTTACATTCCAATAGAGACAGAAAATAACCAAGATAAATGAAGTATATGTTAGTTTGTGATTGTGATTGTGATAAGTACTGAGGGGAAAATATCCGAGGAAGAGGTATGATATGTTGGTGGTGGAAGGGTATGTAAATTTAGATGGAAGAGGCTCCCTGAGAAGAGGACTTTTAAGTAAAGACCTAACATATATGGAAGTGAACCATGAAGATCCTCCAGCGAGGAGGCCAATGTGTCGGGAGTCAGAGTAACGAAAGGAGTCAAAAAGGCAATTGAAGGCCTTGTAAAGAATTGTAAGGACTTTGCATTTTACTCTGAGGCCACCATCTTAGGCAGCTTCCCTGAGATGCAGAAGCCACTAGAGGGATTTGGACAGAGGAGAGACATGATCTGCCTGGCTTGTATTTTAATCAGATTGCTCTTTTATGTGAAGAATGGACTGTAGAGGGCAAGGGAAGAAGCTAAGAGATGATGGTAACTTGAACTAGGGTTAGCCCTGAAGATAGTGAGAAGTGGTCAATGTTTAGATATGTTTTGAAGGTGAAATCAACAGGTTTGGGGTGGAATATCAGAAGTTTTACACATAGTGAGTTTTAGAACCAGACTAGATCATTCAAGTAAAACCACTGGATAGACACTTGGCTATGTAATTCTGGAGTCTAGGAGAAATGTCTGTAACTGGAGAGACTAATTTGGGAGTCCTTATCATGTAATCAGTACTTAAGGCCTTGAGTCTGGATGAGGTCATCTAGGCAGTGAATAAGTATATATAAAGAAGAGAAATGAGGAAAAACAGCAAAAAAAGTCTAAAAAAGAGCCAAAATCAGTAGGTGAACTGAAGAAACTGTATGAAGGAAGTGGGAATGGTGAACTAGGGGGCCTAATAAGATGAAAACCAAGTAATCAGCATCAGAACTTACAACATGTAGGTGATTGGTGACTTTGACAAGGGTCAGTTAGTGGTGTGGAGGGTAAAAATAGTGCTTAACGTAGCTTATGAGGAAACAAGGGAAATGTTAAGAGCCCTTTCTTAGTAACTCTATGAACAAGCAGGCGAAATAATAAAGACACAAAGGATTTGAACAATACAATAAGAGGATACAGTTTTCCAGTGCACATAAAACTTCTATAAAAAAAAGACTATATGATGTGCCATGAAGCAAGTATCAACAAATTCGAAAGGACTAAATTTATAGAGAAGGTTCTTTGACATAGTGCAAGTAAGCCAGAATTCAGTAGCAAGAAAGATCTTTGGAAAATCCCCATATATCCAACAGACACATGAAAAGACGCTCAACATCACTCATCATCAGGGAATGCAAATCAAGACCACGATGAGATGCTACCTCACATCTGTCAGAATGGCTAAAATCAACAACACAAGAAACAACAGATGTGGGCAAAGATGTGGAGAAACAGAAATCTTCTTACACTGTTGGTGGGAATTCAAGGGGGTGCAGCCACTCTGGAAAACTTAAAAATAGGACTAGCCTATGGTCCAGTAATCTCACTACTGGGTATTTACCCCCAAAATACAAAAAAAAATGCAAACAGGTATGTGCATCCCTACGTTTATAGCAGCATTATTGACCATAGCCAAATCACGGAAATGGTCCAAGTGTCCAATGATAGATGAATGGATGAACAAGATGTGGTATATATACACAATGAAGCCACCAAAAAGAATAAAGTCTTACCATTTGCTATGACATGGAAGGAGCTTCAAGCAAAATAAGTCAGTCAAAGAAAGACAAATACCATATGATTTCACTTATATGTGGAATTCAAGAAACAAAACAAATGATCATGGGCAGGGGTTGGGGAGAGAGTGACAAAATAGACTCTTAACTATGGAGAATACACTGATGGTCACCAGAGGGGAGGAGGTGCGGGGATGGGGGAAACAGGGGATGGGGATGAAGGAGGGCACTTGTCCTGATGAGCACTGAGTGATGTATGGAAGTGTGGAATCGATGTATTGTACACTTGGAACTAATATAACACTGTGTGTTCACTATACTGGAATTAAAATAAAAGATAAAAAGATCCCCATTCCCCATATACATGAAAATTTAAAATGCACTTCTAAGTAACACATGGATCAAGCCCTGTTCTCAGCACTCTACAAGTATGGATTCATTTATCCTGACAGCAACCTGATGAGGAGCAGGAAGCTGAGGCACAGAGAGGTTAGATGGTTCAAAAAAAAGTCACACCATCCATGAATGGTAGTTTGAACCAAGAACTCCAGTTTCATGGCAGGTACTTTTAAATCAGTGATTTAAGAAAAAAACTGGTTTCAGCGGGTCATGGGATTGTCTACAGAATTGGTTCAAGCAATGAAAGTGAGGCAACCCATAGGCCCTTGTAACAGCATAGTAGTAGAGCCCCAGTCCTCTGATACTTGGCGTGGAATTCACGTTCACATGAGGCTGAATCCACCGCTTGTCAAATACTGTATTTACCCTTCTGGTCATATCTGTTGTAAGTACTAATGATTCCCAAACCACAGGAACTCAGAAAAGTAGTCATTGTTTTGGAAACAGAAAATGTGCCACTTTTGCTTTAATATGGGCTTACTCAAAGGACTTACATTCCCCAAAGTTTTGGTCAAACTCACCCA
The DNA here is from genome assembly GCF_002288905.1 of Enhydra lutris kenyoni. NCBI lineage: Eukaryota > Metazoa > Chordata > Mammalia > Carnivora > Mustelidae > Enhydra > Enhydra lutris. Next base: position 4,264,447 of record NW_019154180.1, on the reverse strand, counting down.
TTGAAAATGCAGGTGTGTCCATTGAGCATATATGTACAAAAGAAAAGTAAAAACATTTAAAACAGATACAGTTTAAGTCTTCAAGTTAGATTAAGAACAAACTTTAATTCAAGCACTTGTAAACCTGATGGTAATATAACATTATTATGTGGATTTGTGATTAAAGGATCAGTTGACATCACTGAAACACAAACACCCATTAAAAAACATAATATGACTGATTATGAGCTGTCAGGAAATGTATAACAAACTGCTCCAAGAAAAACTAAAGGCCGGCCTTACAGTATTTTTCCATTTCTGTGGTGTAAATACTTTCATCATGGTAAATTACAAGTTATCAATGTGACATCCACTAGCTTGCAAAATTCCTGAAAATGCAGCACACTCTGAAGTATGAGGCAAACTAACCTTAAGAGGTTACAAAGGACTTCCATGTTAAGCATAACAAAGTATCACACTGTATATGTTCATGTGTTTCTTTGTTAAATTTATCTTTTAATTAGTAATTATTTGCAAGTGTGAAATTAAAAAGTTACAAAATGGTGTACAGTGAGGACTCTCCCACCCATCCCTTTCCATGAACCACCAAGTTCTTCTTGGAGGCAGGGCATTTTATTCATTTTTTTGTATATCTTTCCAGAAGTACTCTAAGAAATTATACAAACATATATATTCTTTTTTCTGTTTTTAAAAACAAAGTTGGGAGCATAGTACACGTTGTTTCACACCTTGCTTATTTTCCATTTAACAATATATCTTGGAGATCATTCCATTTCACTACCTAAAAACAAGGGTAGTCATTCTGCTCTCCAACATTGTAACAAATATCCCTGTTCATACATCATTTCACAACCCTGAACATATACATTAGATCAATTCCTATAAATGAAATCACTAGGTCAAAGACTGCTTCAGGAAGAGGCAACAGACACAGTAGGTGGTTAAGCAGTGGAAGAATTAAAAGACTCTAATCCTGCTTTCAGTGATTACGGATATAATCATATAATCGAGTTATGTTACCTGCAAACCAAGCTCTGCTTGCTGAAGCTTTCACAACTGGATTATTTGGTATAGAGGGAATCAGTGCATGCTGGAGACTTAAAAGATTACAAGAAAAATAAGATATGCTGGAGAATAAGTAGAATCACATATATCCTACCCAGCTGAGCCTACATATCTTTAAGTCAAGCATTTATCCATCCATTAATCCATCCATCCAACTATATACTAACTCTACATCTATCTGTGATAAAGAAAAGAAACAGTCAACAGACTTGTCTAATAGAACATGATAATATAAGTCCATTATAATCAATATAACCTAAATAATGGAATGAATGAATAAGCCTTATAGAAATTTAGAACAACTGAAAAGTAAAAGAAGAAGAAGAAGAAGAAGAAGAAGAAGAAGAAGAAGAAGAAGAAATGAAAGAAAATTGAAACCAACCATACTTTTTCCACTCAGAAATAGTTCACATGAACCTTTTGAAGTGATATACCTCAAAGTTTGTATTATTTAATTTGTGTGTATATACAGGTGTATGTACATATATCTGTGTAACACACAGACCTTGAATGTTACTGTGCACACTGTTTTGTGGATAAATATTAAATAATCATCTACAGCAGTTATTCCCACTGGAGGAGCCTCTAAGAGAAGAAATCAAATTCTTCAAAAGAAGGTTTATTCCAGTCCCAACTTCTGACTTCGAGAATCACTCAGCATAATAAAAGATATTCCCTTGGAAAGCATATTACCCTTGTGGAGAGAATGGGATCCCAGAAAAGACTGAAAACCTCTCTTCCATACTATCATCGAAAATGTGTTCCAGCATGTTCAAAGCCCATTATTTACTTAGTCACTTTCAGATTGTTAAAATCAGGGAAATTATTTAGAGAGAAACAAATTAATCTAAATTAAGACATTTATTAACTTACCTGTAAGGAGGCAAACTGTCATTTTTCTCTTCCAAAGAAGCTAAATGTTGTTTTAGTGCTTCAAGTAAACTGTGGGGTGCCTGAAGATAAAGTTATTGTGAAAGACATATTTTCTGATAGTTCTTAGCATATCCATACACTCTTACATCATAAAAAGGTTCTGAACAAAAATGAAGACACCTATATAGCAAAGGCATTAAAGTTACATACAGTTGACCTTCAGACAATGTGGGGGTTAGGGGCACACACCCTTGTGCAGTGGCAAATCCATGTGCAACTTTTACTCCCCCATAACTTAGCCACTGATAGCCTAGTCTTGACTGGGAAGTTTTACCAATAACACAAAGTATCTATTAACACTGATTTTCTATGTTATATGTATTATGTGCTGTGTTCTTACAACAATACCTAACTTTTTCATTTTTTTTCAGTATTTGTAGGCTACACAGTTCATCGGTGAGTTTTTTCAAACTGTTGCAAATCTCCAAAATATTTTCCAATATATTTCTTGAAAAATCTCCACATATAAATGGCCTGCATAGTTCAAATCCATGTTTTTCAAAGGTCAACTGCAAATGCTACAGATAAATTCATTATGAAAAGCAGCATCTTGATATCAAATCAGATTTTCAAACTATGCTTTCATGTACTTTTTTTTTAATGGCCAAAGGACTGCTAAAAGATCTATTTCTTTTGGACTTGAACTCATTCATTATTTTTTTTATTTTTTAAAGATTTTTATTTATTTATTTGACAGAGAGAGAGAGAGATCACAAGCAGGCAGAGGCAGGCGGGAGGGGGGGGAGGAGGCTCCCCGCTGAGCAGAGAGCCCAATATGGGGCTCGATTCCAGGACCCTGAGATCATGACCTGAGCCGAAGGCAGAGGCTTTAACCCACTGAGCCACCCAGGCGTCCCTCATTCATTATTGTTTAGTCCTTCATGAATCACCAGGTTTTCTTTCTTTCTCTCTCTGTTTCCATGAGCAAAAACAATCTAGCCCAGGGCTTCATGACCTTGGAAGCTCCATTCTACAGGTCTGGGGGAGGAGAAATATCAAATAATCACATGAATAAATGCAAAAATCAAAGTTCTGAAAAGTACTATGAAAGAGGGGTACATGATACTCAGATAGTGTTAAGCTAGGTCATCTGATCACGTCAGCGAGGTCAGGGAAGCAAGTCCTTCCAAAGAAAGCAACAGGTGAGCTGCCATCTGAAGGATATCTGGAACCTAAGTAAGAATGAGAATTGCAGGCAGGAGAACAACATGTGCAAAGGCCCTGGCAAGGGCACCTGGCACAGACCAAGAATAAAGTTGTACTTTGTTGCTAGAGCAGAGAGCAGCGGGAAATGTGCAGGACATGAAGCTGGATAGTAGGTAAGGATTCAACAATGCAGAACCTTCCATTAGAGGCTATGTGGGTGACTGTAGACTTCATTTTAAGAATACTGGGTGGGGGCGCCTGGGTGGCTCAGTGGGTTAGAGCCTCTGCCTTCGGCTCAGGTCCTGATTGCAGGGTCCTGGGATCGAGCCCCACATCAGGCTCCCTGCTCAGCGGGGAGCCTGCTCCCTCACCCCCCCCGCCCCCGCCTGACTCTCTGCCTACTTGTGATCTCCATCTGTCAAATAAATAAATAAAATCTTAAAACACACAGACACACACACACACACACGGCCCAGCAGAAATCTGCTCAGAGGGATTTTCCTACTGGACTAAATATGGGGACCAGGGGAAGACCTGCCCAGAAATGCCTGTTAACAATGTGGGCACCCTGGGTAGGGAAGACCGGGAAGAAGGGACAATGGGACACCCAAAAATGATCAGTTTCATTACGTCCAACAAGCGGTTGCCAAAGGGATAGAATATTTCTGGTTCATTCACTCAGTCATTGAACAAAAATATAACAACATAACTAGCAAAGAATAACTAAAATAACAAACTAACAAGTTAGCAGTAAATTCGAACAATGTTTGCTGGAAATAATGTTTTTTATCTGTGACAAGGCCGCCGCCCGAGGTCAGCGGACGACGTCAGCAGGACACCGCGGGGGACTCCCGAGAACTTAGGACGAGCCAAGGCGCTTCCCAGTGGAAGCGCAGCTAGGAGCCCGGAGACCTCCTTGGCGAGGCACAGGGTGACCCTCCAGCCACCGAAAGCACAGATACGCCGCGGCCGAGGGAGGAGACGCATCCAGGCAGACATCTGCTTGGAGCCCCCGGGTAGGTCTCTGGGCTCTGGGTCCCGGGAGCTCTGACGAGGGACGCCGCCCGGACGCGGGGGTGTGCGCGGCGCGAATCTCACGAACGCCCGTGGGCTGAGACCCACCACGTGGGTAATTCACCATTATGGCCCCAAAACCAGTCAGGCCCTGAAGAATGAGAAACTACAGTATAATCAGTCAGGTAAGAGTCCAACTGTAGCCACATGCCAGGCACAAGAGTTCCTCTGGAACTCACATACATGCGTGAAGTTTCCGCTTCCAAGTGTAAATCACAAGGAGTTTGTGGGCATGGAATGGACAACAGTACACATTAACAGTTGCGACCCAGGCTGTGTTAACTCTCTCAACATTCTGTCGTATGCTGGTCAGAAGAAGTCTAGATCATCTGGTAATCCCTCAGAGAATCACACTGATCCTCATACCTGTGATGTCACGCTAACTGGATCAGATGAGCAGAAAGTGGTTAGAAAAGCAACCTATGTTCCAGAAGGTAGGAGATAAACCTATAAAGATTCAGGGACTTTCTACTTGAGTAACACGTTTAGGGTTCCAGGGGCCAGGAGTTTACTGGGAAATTCCATCCAAAATAGAAGATAACGTAGTACACATCTTGCACCTCCCACCATCAAAAAGGAGACACAACAGCTGGTAGGCCTCTTTGAGTTCCCAAGACAGCAGGTTCCCACACCAGGGCAAGAATGCTTTGATGCATATCCCAGATGACCTAGAAGCCTGCCACATTAGTTTGGGGCCCAGAGCAGGAAAGGGCTCCCTGGAGGGGGCCCAGGCCAGGCCAGCAGCCCTGCTATTCAAGCCCTGTGGTACATGTAGGACAGAGCACAAGCCAGTCCAAAAGGCACAAGCAGGCGGTGTGAGCAGCTCGCCAGACCTTCCTCTCAGCCACACCTCGACCTCATATCCCACCTGTTGCCAGGGAGAGATTCCTGATGAGCGGCCCCTAGGGAAGGAAAAAGCCCGAGCTCATTTGATTCGCACAAAACTGCTATGAGAAAGACAACAGAATTATATGCATTTTACAGTTGCATAAGTGAGCCACGGAGAATGGAAATGAGTTGCCTAAGATTCCAAATATTCTGCTCTTTCCACTAATCAGTTCTGTCCATTTAAAGAGCATGACTCATAGTCACCATTTAACACTCAGCAGGGAATGGCCTCTTTTACAGAACCAACAGCTCAAAGACCTGTTCAGAAAACACATGTCTATGTATATACGTGTGTGTGTGTGTGTGTATGTGTGTATGTCTGTGTGTGTGTGTGTG
>NW_019154180.1:4188629-4258905 GCF_002288905.1 Enhydra lutris kenyoni | reverse complement strand
GTGTGTGTGTGTGTGTGTGTGTGTGTGTGTGTGTGTGTGTGTGTGTCAGTCATGAGGAAATGAAAATACATACGTTAATTTATGGCAAAGGATGTAGTCTCAGATGACCATTAATATAATAAACACAGGGGTGCCTGGGTGGCTCAGTGGGTTAAAGCCTCTGCCTTCAGCTCGGGTCATGGTCCCGGGGTCCTGGGATCGAGCCCCACATCGGGCTCTCTGCTTGGTGGGGAGCCTGCTTCCTCCTCTCTCTCCGCCTGCCTCTCTGCCTACTTGTGATCTCTGTCTGTCAAATAAATAAATAAAATTTAAAAAAATATATAATAAACACATATACCTAATGACAAAAAAAAGTCATTTAAACACATAGGAAAGATACACTGACCTGTGTAAGATATGGAATGTCGTTCCGGTTAATTCCAACTTGCTGAATTCACAAGCGAGGGGGGAGTACACATTACAACAGGGAGTGGCAACAAAGAAAAGTAACTGTAAGACCAACGTGCACACAAAAGAAAAAATACTCCTGGAGCATGAATGCCTTGCTGGGCTAGTACCTAGTTGGTCAGGAAAATCATGTCAAGCAAAGGTTTGCCTTGTACACTTAAACCCAAACTTATAGTCATCCTAAGGATAACCCTATAAAAGAGAACACTTGTCAGATATTGGATCTTTGCTGTTCTGGAAAGAGCCAAGTTGCATTTTTGGATATTCATACTGTTGTTCTCCTTTGAGTAATGTGTCGTGTTTTGTTTTTGTTGTGTTCTTTTTGTTTTAGTTTTCAGAAGTTCAATGTATTTATCCTGCTTGGGTTCTTCTGAGAAATGTGGGGGTCACCTCATGTGTTCAGGGGAAATGTGGGGGTCACCTCATGTGTTCCCTTCTTCAGCTGATAACAGACCTGTGCTACGTATTGTTCACTGTCTGGAAAGATACGTGTCATATGAGGCCCAGTTTCTGGTGGGAGGATACACTTGACAACAGTTATCTTCACAACTACAAACACAAATCTTTGAACTACTTAATTTTAGTGTATAGTCTTACTGTTTACAAAATAGTTAAAAATACTAACAATTTCTGTGTGTTTGTGCATTGGGGGCGGGGAGGGGTGGTATAGTTACACCAGCTCCTAAACTAATACAGAAAACAACAGAAAAGCCTTGGATAGAAATCGATTTCCATACCTCTGCAACTTTCAGGAACTGTGCCAGTTTGGCTGTTCTTTCAAGGAACTTGATGTAAATATCCAAACTCTCCTTGCATTGGTTTTTCCTCATATCAAAATATTTGTCTAAAAATATAAAAAAAATCACCATGAAGGAGCCAATATCTCAGCGATTTTCCAGTTTCACTCCATTTTCATAATTTTAATTTCAGCTGAATCTGTATATGATTTTAACTTGTTCAAAAACAATTATAGATTTAAGCCAGTTATTTTCTGTCTTAGCAAGAAACAAGACTGCTCAATCCATATAATCAACAGATTTTTATGAAGTACCAGATGCCAAACCCTGATGCTGGGAAGATATCCAGAATTTAATCGCATATCCAGAGAGTTTGATTTAGTTTAATCTCTACAACTTCCGGTCTGTAATCTTATTGACTAACATCAAGATCTGAAGATTTTGAGGGAAGGGGCTGTGTATCCTTCTCTTTCATAACTCTACAAATGTACTAGGATACTCCTTCAGTGTAAGAAATACCTCAAATTCTCATCAATGAAGCTTGGAGAACACTCCCTATGAAATGAATCATTCATGAGGGCTAAATGAGGACAGAAATTTCCCAGAAATATCAATTAGCATTTATACAAAAAAAAATACACAGCTCAGTGGCTAATTAGTCAAGAAATTTTTATCCAAAAAAGAAATATAATGTCTCATTATTTTTAAATATATATGATCTTAAAAGGATCCTCCATTTTGAATCTATCGCGAAAGTATTCTACATTAGTCTACACGTAGAGATAAAAGGTTTTGACCAGTCTATTTTTTAAGCAATGTTCATTCTTTAGCCTACCTAGCAGATTAAGAATCCCCTCATTATAGGCTGCAAAGAGGCGAAGAGAATCCTTAAAGAGAAGCATGAAAGCAGCATGTATTATACCATTGGTTAGCTCATCAGGATTTGCCTGGAAATTAAATAGAAGAGTTTAAAACAATTCCTTCTCCCACTTACTGCAAAACAGTGTCCTTGGCCTGTATGTTTAAAAAGGATACAAAAAGCTCTTACATTAAAATTAAGAAGAGCGTCAAACTGCGTTTGAATGACTGGAAGAGTGTTTAGCAGCTGCTTTGTATCCATAGTTCTCATCGTACCATCCATCCTATAAAAGAGAAAAGACCTCCATGGTATCAGTAATTAGGAGTTTTAGAAGCACTGTGACATCAGCATCTTAAAATGAAGCTGTGTTTTCGGTCAACTCCATATTTTCGCCTACAAGCCAGTGGTATTTACTGACCCTCTCTTGGTTTTGGTGATGTCAGATGCGATCAGTCTGTACGCGAGAGACTTCTCGTTCAAGTACCTGCTGTACCGTCTGATGAAGGTTGACATGGTGTAGCCTAAACATGAATGACAAGTCATTATTTCCAGTTTTACCAACACGAACCATTTACAGTACACGTAAATGCAAAGAGCTACCATTTCACTTCCCCCCATATACCTCAACAAATCTTCCAAGCACAAAAACTAAAGATTCTAGCTCAAGATTATTGCTTAGTTCCTCGAGGCCTAGAAACCACCTTGTGAGGTAGTGGTGACATTCGAGAATACAGGAAATAACTGAACTTTATCAGTTTCTTCCCACTGCCACAGAAACTATCCTAAGTTCTTACACTTTCCTGAAACTCCCCATCCCACTGTCACCATGCCTCCCCAACCCTCCCATGTTTTAACCAGGCATGGTTTTGAAAACAGAGCTTTTCCCTCCTTGCCACATGTAGTATTTCCATCAAAGAATCATCTTACCTTCTATGACACTTTTATCCAGGAAGTTGTGTAAAGTAAACAAAGAGTTTCTAGATGCAAGATGTTGGATAAAACGCTGTCAAATGTGCCAAATTATAAAGTTAGCTTCTATCCACAAATAGAGCTCTTTAATGAGTTTATCATTGTGAATGCATAGTTAACATAATTCTGTCATATAGCTTCTATCTATTTCCGGAGCATTGATTAATAATTAATAATATAAATCTTTACAGTGTATTTTCTTTATAGTTTCAGATCTATTTGTCCCAGTATTTTTAAATTTACATAAATAATATTATATCTAAATGTCATTCTGCAACTTACTTCCTCTATTAGCATTCTTTTTGAGATCTAGCCTCATTGGTATACATTATATAGTACTTCATTATACATATGCACCTCATTTTAGTGATCTGTTCTGTACTGATGGAAATTTACGTGATTTCTACTTTTTAGTTATTATAAATATGCTATGAGAAGTGGATTTGCTGGGTCACTGGGCTTGGCATTTTCAATTTTACTAAACATGTCTCAATGTTCTCCTCTCCCCAGTCATAAATTCCATATCATCCACAGGGTATGTGAGTTCTCATTTCCTCAAGACCTTCCAACTCTTCATATTGTCATGCATTTTAAATTTTGTTTATCTGAGCACGTTGTCAGATGGTTTTCAGCCATTCTGGTTTCCGTTTCTATGAATTCTCTGTTCATTTGTCTTGTGCATTATTCCACTATACTGCTTTTTTCTTACTGATCACGAATCCTGAATATTCATCTTTTTTCTTTAATATTTCTGTTCAAAATATCTTATTCCAACTTTATGGTGTCTTTCCTACTCAAATGTCATAAGCATGTTCTCCTACATTTTCTTCAATTTTAAAACTTAGCTTTTTGCACTTACAGGTGTTTCATTCGTGTGGAATTTATTTTTGTATGTTGGGGTAAGATTAAGATGTCATTCTATTTTTTCCAAAAGATGTTATTTCTCTCAAAAGGCTTTATTTTATTGTATCATATTTAAAATCTAGTTAGTTAACATACAGTGCAACACTGGCTTCTGGAGTAGAATTCAGTGATCCATCACTCACATACAACACCCAGTGCTCACCACCAGTGCCCTTAGTTCCTATCACCCATCTAGCCCATCCCCCCACCCACCTCCCTCCATCAACCCTCAGTTTGTTCTCTAACGTTAAGAGTCTCTTATGGGGGCGCCTGGGTGGCTCAGTGGGCTAAAGCCTCTGCCTTCGGCTCGGGTTATGATCCCAGGGCCCTGGGATCGAGCCCCGCATCAGGCTCTCTGCTCAGTGGGGAGCCTGCTTCCTCCTCTCTCTCTCTCTGCCTGCCTCTCTGCCTACTTGTGATCTCTCTCTCTCTGTCAAATAAATAAATAAAATTTTTTAAAAAAAGAAAGAGTCTCTTATGGTTTGTCCCCCCACCTTTTTCTAAATCCTAATTTTTTAATGCAAAGCTTACTGAGACAAAATGTTAGAGTAGAATAAATAATTGGATGTTAAAGAACATTTCAGTTCTGTAAAATACCAAGAGTGTATGTGGGGACAGGTGGACAAGTAATGACGTAATCCACTCAGGCACCTGTTTTCTCCTGGTAAAGTAAAGCAATACACCTTTGAGGGTTTTCTCTCTCTGGTCAAAAGAGTCTAAGGAAGTGAGAGAGATGTCCACTCTATCACCCACTTTCTTATCTAGTGGCTGAAACAGTGTACCTCCAATACTGATTGCCAAGATATACTCCTCAGTAAAAATGCAAAAATCAGCCTTTTCGTACCTACTGCTGTTCACTTCCCCCACTTGTCACAAAGTAACAGATAATAAGCCTTGACATACCAAGAATATTTTGCAGTCGTATACTGACAGTCCTCCATACCAAAAGGAAGGAAATGGTTACCAGTCGAATATCTGCATTCTCACCTCATTTCCGTGCACCATAAGGTGATGTACAGTAACCAGGGCTTTGAACACTACCACCCAGCTGCTGTTCCCGGTTTTCTCAGAAAGAACATCAGCCAAATGATCCACGCTCATGTTTGTTCCATTTATGTACTGAATGAGGTCTGAATGAGAGACAGTGGCAAGTATTAAAACACAAATGAGAAATATTTTTTAAAACCAAAATTGGTGACTTTGCTTAAATACAGAGCAATCAAATGTCAGAAATGACAAAGGGAATAATCCAAAACATTTTCTTCGTTACAGGTGTTACGACTTGTACTGATGTATGTGACCTGATAGTTAATGGCCCACTACTCTATTGTCCTGTATACTTGGTGGGGGTAGGGCCTGTGTCCATTTTGGACACCAGGTCTCCCTGAGACCCAGCACAATAGCTGGTATACAATGAGTTACGGTAAATAGTTGTTAAATGAATGACTAGGACTCAAGAAGGTAACATACACAATGTCATACAGGTAGTTAAGTGGCGGGGCTGGTATTGAAATCAGACTCTTTTGACCAAGATGTGGACCATTATGTCATCCTGCCTCCCTCAAGAAAAGTGTCATTACATGAAGGTTCAGTCAGGCGCTTTCCTTGTAGTGTCACCCCGTGTCTGACCCTTTGCTTGCCTCCTTTAACCTTTTGTTACTTCTTCTTTTAAAAAAAAATTTTTAAGTAAACTCTGCCCCCAACGTGGGGCTCAAACTCACCATCCCAAGATCAAGAGTCACATGCTCTACAGACTGAGCCAGCCAGGTGCCCCAATTGCTAATTTTCATAATTGCATTTTTTCCATTGTTGTAGACCTCACCCCCAGCACTTCTTAATCAGCATGTTTACGTACTGAGGAGGGTGCTTAGCAAATATGCTAGGTAAGCACTAGGCTGACCTTAACCTAGATCCATTCACTTAAGTGTATATGCACTACATGCCAGTGGCTCTGCCGTGATTAAGATTATGAAGAATGAGCTTCTGTCACGTTTTTCTCTAAGTCGGCTTCCTTCCTCTGTCTGGTTAGTTTCCTTTGCAAATTTGTTGTTTCCACTTTTCCACTATTTCAGCCTTTGGACTGAACCTTTGGCATATCATGGTACTGAGTCAAGTGTCTCCTTTGGTTCCATACATCATTCATGTAGCTAACTGTTGTTCAAGAACAAAAGGTCTTGGGAAACCAATTTTGGTACATACTGAATCAGTGGAAAGCTTTTAAACAAAATACCAAAATAAGGAGGTGATCGTAATAGTGAGTTGGCTCTGAAGTTTTCAAAAGCAATGGGATTTATGTATACAGGCAAAATCACCTATTGTTTATAGAGTCAGTGCTTGATGTGAACTCAAACAGCAGGTGGCAGGGCTAGCCTGAGAGTTTGTTCTGTCTTTGAGCCATAGATAACTTCAAGAATCAAAATTCTGTCCCCTGGAAACATTCACAGGGGCGCAAAAAATGTTGTTGGACATTCTAAAGCCTATTCGTTGACCTTAGGTTAGGACTGCTTGTGGGATGATCAGCTCTATAGACTTTTCCTTCCTTTACTTCACAAGACTTGCTGAATGTAATGATTCGTAAGGGGTCTGGGCTGGACTTTGAAATTAGACTCTTTTCAGAAGGCTGGGTTGTTACTCCACCATTTCATGTGTCCTAAATTCCCGGAATAGCTTGTAAATAGTTCCAAGGCTGGACTTAAAAAGACCAGTGGTTCTCTTCTAGCCTCCCTCCTAAGATGACTAGGGGTGAGAATTCAATCTCCGGTCAATGCTGCTGCAGGAAAAAGAGGGTTGGGGGGAGGGGGGCGGGGTACCGGCACCCGAGGCGCCCAGGCCTCCTACTCACCCGCCAGGTGTTTCGCCTCGGGTTCCATAGGCTCATCGGTGGTCGCCCCGAGGGCAGCCTTGGACGCCGACGACCCCATGAGTGCGACGCGGACTGCCAGCCACGAGGGTGATGGCCCCGGAGTCTGGTCCCTCCTCTCCCGGACCGGCGGACTGAGCAAGGATGGCACCTCAGGCAACAGGTGGAGCCCCCGAGGTGACGGAAGAAAGGCCTGGCCCTGCAGCCTGACGCGGAGCCGCAGCATTGTGAGGTGGAGTTTGAAGCCGCGAGGCCCCAGAGGAGCGAGGCGGATCCTTCGCAGAGTAGATGCTCAATAACAAACTAGAAAAACCCATCGATTGAATATTATGACGAAGGGGGACATGTTGAAGACTCCAGGCGAAAGCTCTGCCGCTCTTCGGGTTTGGGGAAGTTCGCATATTATGGAGGCTGTTTCCTGCTTAAGGACTTGTCCGCGGATATAGAACCGTAGGGTTGTTCATACTCTCCCTTGATTATCCTGTTTTTTTTTTTTAAAGATTTTTTTTTATTATTCATTTGACAGGCAGAGATCACAAGCAGGCAGAGAGGCAGAGAGAGAGAGAGAGAGAGGAGGAAGCAGGCTCCCTGCCGAGCGGAGAGCCCGATGCGGGGCTCGATCCCAGGACCCTGGGACCATGACCTGAGCCGAAGGCAGAGGCTTAACCCACTGAGCCACCCAGGCGCCCTCCCTTGATTATCCTTTAATGTCCGTTCAGTCTGTAGTGATGTGCCCACTGTCGTTCCTGATGTTGCTGAGTCTTCTCTCTCCTTTTTCTGACTAGAGAGCTATCAGCGGTGATGATCTGCTCCAAGAACCAACTTTTGGTTTCATTGGTTTTCTCTACATTCTGTTTCCTATTTCATTGACTTCTGCTCTTTACTATTTCCTTTCCTTCTACTTGCTTTTCATTTATTTTGCTCTTTATCTTCTGGTTTCTTACGGTAGGTTAGATATCTTATCTTCTATTATAATAAAAGCATTTAGACTTAAGTACTGTTTTTCCTGTCAAAGAACATATTGCTTATGATTTCAATCTTTTAAACTTTGTTGAGATTTATTTTATAACCTTTATCAAGGTCAACGTCTGTGTACCCTTGAAAAGATGCATATTTTTCTACTATTAGGTGCAATGTCCCAATTAAATGTGTAGTATAGTTCCTAATATTGTATCACAAGTGACTAAAACGGTTCATTTTTATTTGTGGAGGCTTCCCCTCCCCCCCACCATGCTTAAAATTCGAGAGTTTCTTCAGGTATCTCTTCAAGTTCAGTGATCTTCTGCAGCCTAATCTTCTGTTGATCCCATCCAGGACAGGTTGCATTTCTAATATTCTATTTTTCATCCCTACCAATTCCATTTGGCTCTTTTTATATCTTTTATTGCTCTTCTCATTATGTTCACATGTTCCTTTAAACCCTTGAGGATACTGATAACAGTTACATGGTTATTTTAAGATGTTTATCCGCTAATTCACCTTTGATAATAGCTGTTTCTGTTGACTTTTATCTTTTCTTGTACATGAGTCATATTTTTCTGCTTCTTCTGATGATGAATACTTGACACTGTTAATGCTACTTTGTTGTATTTTAATTTATCTGTTAAAGAATGTTGAAGTTCGTTTAGATAGGCACATACACTACCTTTTTATGGCCAAATAATATTCCATTACATGGGTATACTACGATTTATTTATCTACTCCTTCTTTGATGGATATTAAACTATTGTGAATACTGCTTCCTTTACAAGTATTTGTTCCAATACCTGTTTATAGTTGTTTTGGGTATATACCTATGAATGGAATTGCATGGTTATATGGTAATTTCTCCACATCCTCATCAACATTTGTTTGAGTATGGCCATCCTACTGTGTGGAAGTGGTATCTCTTTGAGGTTTCATTTGCATTTCCCTGACGACTAATGATTTAGAGGACTTTTTTTTTTCATGTGTTTATTGGCTTGTGTATCTACTTTGGAGAAAGGTCTGTTCAGATCCTTTGCCCATTTTTACATATTTTTATTTTTTTTAAGTAGGTTCCACACCCAGCGTGGAGCCCAATGCAGGACTTGAACTCATAACCTGGAGATTGAGAACTGAGCTGAAATCAAGAGTCAGATGCTTAACCAACTGAACCACCCAGGTGGCCCCCTTTGCCCATTTTTAAGTTGAGTGATCTTTTTTTTCAGTTTTCTTGAGGTGTGATTAACAAATAAAATTTTGTATATATTTAAGTTGTAGAATGTCATATTTTCTTTTAAGGTGTTATAACATGAGGGTTTAGTTTTTACATTTATAATATTTAATATAGTTTCACAGGCCACAAAGAAGCAAAAGGATTATATACAGCCTTGTAGGAAACGGGCAGGGTGCTGAGGAGGGCCAGGATGAGTCTAGGGCCTTGGTGGGTGCATTCCAGGGGGAGGGGGCCCTGAAAGGGAAACCAGACAATCCTGTGAGACTCTGAGAACAATGGCATAACAAACAAACAGGTGTGTGGTAACCCGGCCCTGGGGGATTGGGCCCATGCCTCTGTGGTGCTACTTCCATAACTCTGTGGCCAAAGGTCAAAGAAGGTCTCGCATCCCTGGGGGATGGGGCCACATCCCTGGAGGGGGCATGCCCATTGGCGTTCCTCATCCAGAAGGGAATCCCCATTGGGGGACCCACTGGGGGACCTCATGCCAGGTGGTGGACCCACCATGCTTGAAGGGGGTGCCCTCAGCCCATAGGTAAGGGAGGGCCCCCACAACCAGGTGGATACTGGGTTGGGGACCTTGCAATACTGGTTGTGGCAGCAGCTGTGGTGGATGCAACATTGCCTCTTCCTTGCATGGTCATTGCCTGTTGGGAGCCTGGGACACTGGAATACCGGCTGGGATTTTTCTGCCAGGAGCTTTCCCAATCCCTGGGTGCCTGGCAGCTCCAACAAGTGGCACTCAGGCAATGCCAGTATCTTTGGGAGGAGATCCCTCTCCTGTCATTCAGATTAGGTTCTCCCCCCAAAGAGGGGGATGGCTCCAGTTCCTGCTGGGTTCACCTCAGCGCAGCCCACTTCATGCCACCACTCGTGGATGTGCAGCCACAGATAAAATGGGGTTGGGTAAAAGCTACTTTCCACCCCATTGCTCGGCTCTTGAGTTTCCTTGAGGACTTAATATATATATACTGACATACTGACAGTTTTTCTGTGTATCATGAGAACACTTAAAATCTACTCTTTTAACAAATTCCAAGTATACAATTTTATTAACTATGGTCACCATACTATACATTAATCTCTCTTATAACTGAAAGTTTGTACACTTTTACCAACTTCTCCCCATTTCCCCCATCCTCAACCCCTGGCAACCACCATCATTCTATCATTCTACTCGTTGGTTATATAAGTTCAACGTTCTTAGATTCTGCATATAAATGAGATCACCGCATTATTTGTCTTTCTGTGCGTGGCTTATTTCACTTAGCATAATGTTCTCCAGGTTCATCCATATTGTCACAAATGGCAGCATTTCCTTCTTTCTTATGGCTGAATTATATTCCATTGTATACATACCACATTTTATTTATCCATTCATCCATCATCGGACACTTAGATTGTTTCCATATCTTGGCTATTATTAATAATGCTGCAATAAACATGGGAATGCATATATCTCTTTGAGATCCTGATTTCATTTTCTATGGGTATATACCCCAAATTGGGATTGCTGGATCATTCAGTAGTTCTATTTTTAATTTTGCCTAATTGCTGTACCCAGGACTACCAGTATTAGGTTGAATAAAAGTAGTGAGGGGGAGCACTCTTGTTTTATTTTCTGAAGCTTGAGAAAAAGCTTTCAGCTTTTCACCATTGAGGATGATATTAGCTATGGGCTTGTTGGCTATTGAAAGGGTCCATAGACAAAAGGACGAGACTGATACAAAGCGAAGGTCAAGCAGAGCTTTATTTCACGCCAAGCATCGAGAATCAAGCTGACCGGCCAGGGCCATCTCTTGCAAAGAGGCGACACCTCCCAGCCTCATAGACTAACTTTTATAGAGCAAAGGCCATGTGGTTGAGCCTGACCACACACAGGTGGCCAACTGAATTACAATTCACCCTATAGTAGTTATTTGAATTAGCCCATCACTCTGGTCAGAATTGGCGCCCAAAAGGCAAGGCCCACATTCTTGGGTGGTTAGAGAGGTGCTTTCCTGATTGGATGTCTCCACCTGGCTTGGCTCATCCTTGGCGGGTAGGGAGGTAATACGTGCGCTTTCCCTTGATTGGACGTTTCCACCTGGCCGAACACGTCCTTGTATCTGGACTCCATTATCGGGGGCTATTTGGCCGTATTTCACCAAATCTGTTTCTAAGCGCTTTTCTCTTGGGGGGAAGTGGCAGGTTCAATCCAAGTTTACTGCATAAACAACAAAATGGCTCGCTCTGGCTAAGTAGGCCCTTACAGCTATGGCTTTTATTATGTTGAGGTACATTTGTAACCTTCATTTTGCTAATGTAGTGTATCACATTGATTGGTTTATCTATGTTAAACCATCCTTGCATCCCTGGAATAGATTCCATTTGATCATGATGCATGATCCTTTTATGGTGCTGTTAAATTTGGTCTGCTGGTGTTTTGTTGAGAATTTTGCACATATATTCATCAGGAATATCGGCCTATAATTTCATTTTACCGTGTGTCCTTGTCTGGCTTTGGTATGAGGGTAATGCTGGCCTTATTAAATGAATATGGATGTGTTCCCTCCTCTTTAATGTTTTGGAAAAGTTTGAGAAGGATTGGTATAAATTCTTAATTAAATGTTTAGTAGAATTCACTCATATACAGTTTTAAGCATTTTTTTTTTCCACAGGGTGGGGGGCGGGCTGCACAACTGAGAACCATCACTGGATAATTGAGGCCCTAACCCAGTCCTGGTACAGCTGACACACTTAAGGCAGGCGGTTTGGTTTGTAAATGTGTCAATTCCCTGGAAAGGTACCTCCCATTAATTTGGAGGTTGGAGGGGGTGAGAAACCCATTTTGGCCTTAAGTGAGCTGACGTATCTTTGAACTAAGCCTAGGCATCTTCAGGAACATCAGTGCACCAAAGGCCTCAAGGAAAGGAAGGCACTGGGGTAAAGATCACCATGCTGGGGCGCCTGGGTGGCTCAGTGGGTTAAAGCCGCTGCCTTCGGCTTCAGGTCATGATCCCAGGATCCTGGGATCGAGCCCCACATCAGGATCTCTGCTCAGCAGGGAGCCTGCTTCCCTTCCTCTCTCTCTCTGCCTGCCTCTCTGCCTACTTGTGATCTCTGTCAAATAAATAAATAAAATCTTTAAAAAAAAAAAAGATCACCATGCTAATGAAGGAGTGCATGAAGACAGGACTGCCTCAGGCTGTACACTCCATGTTGGTTAGTTTTCTTAACAGCTCCTGTTTCTATTGGCTCCACCGACAGCCCAAGAGGAGATCAAAAGTCTGATGCAGCTTCTTTTACCACAGAACAAATGGGCCAATTTTTGGCATGAGTTACAGCTTTTGGTTGTTGTTGTTTAATCAGGAACATGAAATTCTTTACTTTGGGAAAGACACAGCTAGCTTTTTTTCTCTGACAGAAGGAGTAAGCATTGTGCATTCACCACATTGTTTCAAGAAATGCTCCCTAGCATCTGGATTTTGTTGGTGATTATCAATCACTCCACCTGGCCAGCAGCCACGGCCATTGAGATGGAAACTTTCAACTTGCCACAACCAAGACATTATTAATAAAAGTAAAAATTTTGGACAGCAGAGAAAGTTTCTAACACTTTACAAATGTGTGTAGCTCAAACATGTAACATATTTTAACACCCATTCCACATTTTTATTATACATACAATTAATTGGCCCAAGCCTCATTCACAGGTTACTTTAAACCTTTTTTCTTCAATGCAAGTTTTGTCCAAACTCTAAGAAGAATTTTTTTGGTTTTGTTTTTGTTCTAACAAAAAGAGATACTACCTCTTACCTCCTCAGCTGGGAGC
Source organism: Enhydra lutris kenyoni (assembly GCF_002288905.1). NCBI lineage: Eukaryota > Metazoa > Chordata > Mammalia > Carnivora > Mustelidae > Enhydra > Enhydra lutris. The sequence goes on along the minus strand of NW_019154180.1, from coordinate 4,246,118 downwards.
TTAGGGAGTTCAAGGTAGAGAGAAAAAGGCCAGCCTGCGGGGTTGGCTGGATTTGCCTGGAAGAGTCCTCTCTTTTTTTCATGTTTTATAAGCAACTTTATTGAGACACAATTTACAGACCATACATTGTTTTTATTATAGTCACAGAGCTGTGCAACCATCACCAGAGTTACCATTCGAATGTTTTCATCACCTCAAAAAGAAATTCTACACCTTTCGGCTCTCATCCCTGTATCTTTGCTCCCTTCAGCCCCTGGCAAGCACTAATCGTCTGTCTCTGTGGATTCTCTGTTGTGGACATTCCAGATACATAGAATTATAAAACATGTGTCCCTTTGTATCTGCCTTCTGTTACATAGCATAATGTTTTCAAGGTTCATCTGTGTTACAGCAAGTGCCAGTAATTCATTCCTTCTTCTGACAACAGGTTAGGGTTAGGGTGAGGGTTATCCGTTACAGTTTATAGGTATTTGGGTTGCTCCCACCCTTTGGTTGTTTTGACTAGTTCTGACATAAACATTTGTGTATAACGTGTTACCTTTTGGAGGAACCACTGTTGTCCATTTTACATTCACAAGAGCTCCAATTTCCTCAACATTGTCATTATCGTAGTTCTTCATCCTACCACGTGTGAAGTGGTATCTCATGGTGGTTTTGATTGCCTTTCCCTGATTGTTAATGATGTCAAGCATCTTTTCATGTGCTTATTGATCATTTGTTTATCTATGGAGAAATACCTATTTATATCCTTTGTCCATTAAAAATTTTTTTGTGAGTTGTCAAAGTACTTTACATATTCTTGATGCTAGACTCTTATTTATATGATTTGCAAATATTTTCTCATACTCTCTGCATTCTTTTTACTTTTTGAAGTCCAATTTATCTACTTTTTCCTTGTTGCTTCTGCTTTTAGTGTCATAACTAAGACTCCATTGCCAAAACCTAGGTCATGAAGATTTGCTGCTATGTTTTCTTCTAAGGTTTTTATAGTTTTAGCTCTTATATGTGGGCTTTTGATACATTTTGGGTTGATATTTGAATATGTTGTGGGGTAGATGTCCACCTTCATTCTGTTGCATGTGGATATGTAATTGTCCGCACACCAGCTGTTAAGAAGATTATTTTCCCCCCAATCAATAGTCGCAGTTTCCTTATAGACATCTGACCACAGATATGTGTGTTTAATTCTGGACACTCGGTTCTATTCCGGAGATCTGTATGTCTATCTTTGTGACAGTACCAAATTGTCTCATATGAGTTTTGAAATCGGTTGGTGTGTTCCTCCTGCTTTGCTTTTCTTTTTCAAGATGGCTATTCACTTCCGCACACTGGCTTTCACCACAATCTCTACCATTTGTACAGTGCCCTTAGGCTTGAACTGTTCCTCATTCTGTTGCAAATGAAGTCAGTTCCTCTGGAAAGAGATCAGGAGTATCTGTTTTATGGACTGCTTCTCTCCCAGCAAAAACTCCAAGCCAGGGCTCCAGAGCTGAAGATGGGGACAAGGCAAGCTTCTCTCTGTATGATACCGCTGCTCTAGGAGTTAAATGGTCAGTTTGGTGGTTGGGGGGGGGTGGTGTTGCAGTAGCCTGCAATCCTTTCAGTTTGCCTCTTCAGGCATGGAACCACCACCTTTTTTTTTTTCCATTAACGTATAATGTATTATTTGCCCCAGGGGTGCAGGTCTGTGAATCATCAGGCTTACACACTTCACAGCACTCACCATAGCACATGCCCTCCCCAATGTCCATCATCCAGCCACCCTATCCCTCCCCTCCCCACCTCCAGCAACCCTAAGTTTGTTTCCTGAGATTAAGAGTCTCTTATGGTTTGTCTCCCTCCTGATCCCATCTTGTTTCATGTTTTTTCCTTCTCTACCCCCAAAACCCCTGCCCTACCTCTCAAATTGCTCATATCAGAGATCATATGGTAATTGTCTTTCGCTGACTGACTTATTTCACTCAGCATAATACCCTCTAGTTCCATCCACATCATTGCAAATGGCAAGATTTCAGGGGGTTTTGATGGCAGCATTATATATATATCTGTTGATGGACATCTAGGCTCTTTCCATAGTTTGGCTATTGTGGACATTGCTGCTATAAACGCTGGGGTGCACGTGCCCCTTCGGATCACTACATTTGTACCTTTAGGGTAAATACCCAGTCGTTCAATTGCTGAGTCATGGGGTAGCTCTGTTTTCCCAACTTTTTGAGGAACCTCCATGCTGTTTTGCAGAGGGAACCACTGCCTCTTGAAATGGGTGAGATCAGGTACCCAGTATTCTCAGGTTAGAAAAATAATTTCTAAGTGCCATAACTCTATCAGTGCAAACATTTCAGAAGGTGATGGAGAGAGATGTTGAAGATGTCTATTTGATTTCATATTTGTGCAAACGGTTGTTCAATTCACTGAGATAAGAAATACTGGTAGGAAATATTCCCTAATATGGTTTAGATTGAAAACCAGGAGTTCAGATTCAGACTTATTAAGAGAGCCAGTGGCAATGTGCAGAAGGCAGGTGGAAATTTAGATGTAGAGTTCACATAGAGGTCTGGATGGAGACAGATTTGCCTGTCAACTCCATTTACAGATAAGCAACAATAGAGAAGCCTCTGAATGAATTTGAGAAGGAACAGCTAGAGAAGAGAAAAACCAGGAAATAGCAGAAGCCAAGAGAGGCAGATTTCAAAGAAGAGTGGCCAATTGTGTCCAGACTGAGAGGTTTACTAGGGCATGAAAATCATCTATTGACATTCACTATGTCCTGGAGGTCATTGGTGACATTGGCAGGAATGGTTTGAACGGAGTGATATGGACAGAGGTCAGAACACAATGACTTGAATGAATAGGAAATGATAAAATGGAGAAAGAAGGCAAGGGTATATATTGTTCCCATCAGAGTCTTGGCTGTGATTGAAAAAAGAGAATCTACTGACCGGAAGGGGATACAGGGTTGCATAAAAGTAAGCCTGATTGGTGCAGGTGGGAAAGTAATGATACATCTTTTTTTCATCACTGTTCCTTGTGATGCTGAACACTTTTAAGGACTGAACACTGAGCTAAAAGGAACCTTGGTGGTGATCCACTCTAGCCTTATAAATGAGAAAAATGAAGTCCAGAAAAGGAAAGGGACATGTGCTCAACATTGGCCTATAAAAACCTTCAAATCATTTTATTCCCCTTGGGTTTTCATCACTCTTACTTCATAAATTAAGCGCCATTCCTCCTAGTTCCTTATTTAATATGTCTAACTTTTTATTTTGTAGTAATTTTAGATTTACAGGAAGTTGCAAAAATAGTACAGTGAGTCCCATGTATCCTCTACCTAGTTTCCCCCCAGTGGCAAGATCTTACATTACTATTGTGCAACTTCAAAACCGACATATTGACAATGGCACAATACTGCTAACTTGATTACAGACCTTACTCAGTTTCATGAGATTTCACATGCATTCATTTGTGGGTGTGTGTAGGTCTATGTAGTTTTAGCACAGATAATGTATTCAACACCATAATCAAGACAGAACTGTTCCATCAGCACAAAGGAACATCCTGTATTATCCCTTTATAGTCACACATATCTCATTCCCCCTCCAGTCCCTATCCCCGGCAATCATCTCAAGAATGCAATCAGATAGTATGTGACCTTTTGAGACTGGCCCTTTCATTCATCATAATACCCTTAAGGTGTACCCAAGTTGTTTCTCTTCATTGCCGAGTAGTATTTCATGGTACAGACGTTTGGTTTAATTACTCATTCAATTGCAGGATATTTGGGTTAGTTCCAGTTTTTAGCTCTTACAAATAAGCTGCTAAGAACATTTGTGTACAAAATTTTGTTCCATCATAGCTTCTCATTTTTCTGGGATAAATGTCCAGGAGTGCAAATGCTGGGTTGTATGATACATGGATGTTTAACTTTATTAGAAATTCCCAAAGTCTTTTATAGAGTGGCTGTACCATTCACCATTCCTGTAATGTATAAGAGATCCAGTTTGTATGCTCAACAGCATCTGGTATTTTCACTATCTTTTTTTCTTTACCATTCTGTTAAGTATGTAATCATAATTCATTGTGGTTTTAATTTGCATTCCCTAATGACTACTGAAGTTCAACATCTTTTCATGTGCTTACTTGCCATCCATATATCTTCTTTAGTGAAATGTCTATTCATGTCTTTTGCTCATTTTCAATTGGATGGCTTTTTAATTGTTGACTTTGTGTAGTCTAGATTAATCAGACATATGGTTTGCAAATAATTTCTCTTGATGATTTCCTCCTCTTAATTATTTTACAGAGCAAACTTTTTCATTTTGATGACGTCTAGTATATTGTTTTCCTTTTAGGACTGTGCTTTTGTAGTGAAGGCCAAGGGCTTGTTGCCTAGCCCAAGATCCTGATGATTTTTCTATGATTTTTTTCCTAAAAGTTTTATAGTTTTACATCTTACATCTAAGTCCATGATATATTTTGAGTTAATTTCTGTCTAAGGTATGCAGTTTAGGTCGAAGTTCATTTTTTTTTTTTTTTTTTGCCTATGGGTATCAATTACTCCAGCATAATTTCTTGAAAATACTGTCTATTATTACTCCACTGAAACGCTTTTACACCTCTGTCAAAATCAATTGAGCATAAGCCACACTGCCTTGATTACTGTAGCTTTGTAGTAAGTCTTGAAGTCAGGTGATGTGAGTCCTCCAACTTCTTCAAAATCGATTTAGCTTAATTAATTTTATACCTGGATATTTTCATTTTTCCTATAGGGAAAGAAAAGAACAGAGAAGAACTGTGGCTCTGGGAAATTAAGGACAATACAGCATTTACACTCCGTATGCCCTACAGTACTGGCTTTTAAACTTCAGTGTGCCTTAGAATCAGCTGGGGAGTTCACGAATATTTCTAGGTTCCACCCCAGGGATAAAGTTTGACCTGCAAGTACTTCTCACGCAGCTGGACTACACATTGAAATGTGAAAAAGCAATAATCTAGGGAGAAACAGGAAGAAAAAACAAAGACAAAACCCAACCTGTGTCACTACTGTTGGGATTGTTTTCTTTCTTCCCGCCTCCTCCAATGCCCACTTTAATTTCCAGTATGCAACAGACTTGACTCTTTTCTAAAGACACACTTACCTTCTGTGGTTATACATGGAAAGAATAATGCAACAGAACTTGTTAAAATATGATTTTTGTTACATCCTAGGTCCTTAATGTTTCTGAAGAAACAGATTTGTATTATAATGAAAGTCCCCAGGTAAACAGGATCTGTCAAATAGGAATTTGCTTCAGAGTCAAATGCTGGAACTCAGCTATTCAGTTAGAAAGGATACTCATGGAGATTCAACCTTTGACAGGTATCTTAGATACCTAATATTTTAGAGATCAAGACGGAAGACATAAGACATATGCCCCTCAGTGAGGGCTTACGAGTACAGGCGGGGTGCTCATGAGCCCCTTCCATGAACACTAGTGCACTCATTTACTCGTCCAACAGAAGCCTCGTAACTAGAAAACTGAAGCACGGAACATTCTTTAGCTTACTCTACGGAGTGTCTAAAATGGAAAATAAAAACTTCAAAGTTAAACAAAGGAAAAGTAACTATTTAAAATATGCTCCCAGGACGTTTTATTACAAGATATCCTTGCCAATATACCCCCATGGCCTTTTAAAAAAAACCTTACTATTCTACCTAAAGCAGCTTCATGTGCACTTTGTAGGCCAGTCACAGGTAAGAGGGTTCACTGAGTCCTAATAAAACTTTCCGGAAGACAGCTTGTGTTTGCTGCACTATTGAAATTCTCCCAGTGGAGATAAAGAGAGCTGTGCGACCGCACATGAACTTTCGGACCATGCTTACCACGCAAATTGAAGAAACCAAGTCCGTTTACCCCATCGTCCTCCAACTACTCTAGAGAAGAAAGCTCTTGCATCAGCTCCTCCTTTTCTTGCTGCAAGTCTTGCAGGTGCTGCTGGTTCTGCTCCAGCCTGTCCTCCAGCCACTGCAGGAGAGGCCCGCTGACCGCTGACATTTGGCTGCACAGATTCTTGGTAAACACTTCAATAGGAGAAACACGGTTGAGAGAACACTCCCCCACCTGTGCCCCGCCCCCACTTGTGAGCACACAGAGACGGCCTAGCAGATGATTTCGTATCTCTGGCCAGGGGAAAGACAGAAGAGCTGAGCAAAGAAGACATCCGTTTTGAGGCCATCCCGAATACCCCTAGAACTAAAAGTCAGAGAGAAGCAGAAAGATAACCAGGTCTTTACTCCCTTATGCAAAAGGGCTAAGAACTATAGGTTTTTTCCCCAGCCCTTAGGCCTTCGCACAGTGTAAATGACAAATGACCATAAGCCCTAGAGTGCAACTTAGCTTTCCAATGTTTCATGTATTTTAGAAATAAATACATTAACTTAACATGCCTGAAAGCATCTGCTTCTCCCTCTCCCTCTGCCCCTCCACCCTGCTCATGCTCTCCCTCAAATAAATAAATAAAATCTTTTAAAAAAGTGACTTATTGAAAATGACCACTGTAATACTGTGGGGTATATCTTCCAGAATCTATATATATGATATTTGTGTGTACGTGTGTGCATTTGTATGTATACTTTTGAATAAAAACCGTATGATTTTGGATGTTACTTTTTTACCACATAACAATGACATCTTTCTGCCTCAGTAAAGATCTGGCCTTCCTTCCTAAGGGCTGCACAATATTCATCAGAATGGATGTACCAATTTAAAGGTTTCTTTCTTTTAGAGAGACAGAGAGAAAGAGAAAGAGTGCACGTGAGCAGGACAGGGGTGGACAGGGAGGGAGAAGGAGACAGAGCCCCAAGCAGACTCCACACTGAGCATGGAGCACGATGAGGGGCTCCATTCACAGCCCTGAGATCGTGACCTGAGCTGAAACCGTCAGACGCTTAACCCACTGCACCACCCAAGCGCCCATGGAGTTACCAGTTTAATGAGTGATGGACACTTCAGCAGCATCCATTTTCTTTGCTACTATAAAGACTGTGGTTCATATCCCTTTAGACTTATTTTTGCATACTTGTCCTATGAATTTCTAAAGGATACATTTCTAGAGGTGGAACTGCTAGATTCAAGTATATGTATATTTTAAAACTGATAAGCCAGTATGTTCCAGATTGGACCAAATTATACCTCCAGGAACAGTATATGAGACCATTCACTTCCTGCACATCCTCACCTAATTTTACCTCTCAATTTAATCTTTGCCAGAAGGTGAAAAACTGCCATCTAAATCCATACTTCTTCTAAAAACATTTATGAAGAATTTGATTTTTCTATAAAAGTCTTTCATTCTTTATTTTTTTTAAAGATTTTTACTTATTTGAGGGAGAGAGAGACACAGAGAGAGAGGGAACACTAGCAGGGGGAGTGGGAGAGGGACAAGCAGGCTTCCCACTGAGCAGAGAGCTCAATGTGGGGCTCGATCCCAGGATCCCGGGATCATGACCTGAGCCGAAGACAGACACTTCACAACTGAGTCACCCAGGTGCCCTATAAGTCTTTTCATTCTTAGTCAGCTTTTTCTGAGTTCAGATTATACTTAGGTCAGGTCTTCCCAGAGTTTGAAAAATATCCTCTTACATTTTCCTCCTTATTTTTTTAACTTTTAAAATGAGCTATAAGGGGTGGGGCGTTTCTGTGGCTCAGTCAGTTAAGTCTCTGTCTTCAGCTGAGGTCCTGATCTCAGGCTCCTGGGATTAAGCCCCACTTTGGGCTTCCTGTTCAGTGGGGAGTCTGGCTCTCCCTCTGCCTCTACCCCTACACCCCGTTCATGCGCTCTCTCTTTCTCTTTCTCAAATAAATAAATAAAATCTTTAAAAAAAATAAAATGAGCTATAAAGGTATAATTTATAGACAATAAAATGACCCCGTTTAAAGTGTACAGGTCATTGAGTTTATGGTAATGATCCCTAGTGAAGAAACAGATCCTTTCCATTAGCGCAGAGGCCCTTTGCAGTTCCCTTTGCAGTCACCTCTGGCCCTAGCAGCTGCTGACCTTCCTGCTGTCACCACAGAGTACTTTCGCCTATTCTTGAATGTCATATAAATGGAACAATAAACAATAAAGTATGTAGCATTTATTGCTTTGAAGTACTATCTTTCTTAAATATAAATTCTTATACACAAATGGGCCCATTTGTGGGTTCTATTCAGTTCTACTGATTTACTTGTTCATTTTTTAGTTATTACCATCCTGTTCGAGTTACTGTGGCTTTAGACCATGACTACATGTAATACACTAACCCTAACCAGATTCTACTCCTTTGTCATATTTTACCTCCAGATAGAAATGATGGGAGAGACATACCAAGCCATCTTTTAATTTTGTCTCAAAGTAATGGCCTATAACTTGAAAGCCTCTATTTCTTCCTCACTGGTGACTTTGCCAGACACTGGGAAAGCCTACACAAAATGGCCTGGGAATCAGGGTTATTCAAAGAGAAGGTATGGTATAGTAGGTGCGTATGCTGGAGAAAAGTGATTTCATATGTATACTGTATTGAGTTTCCTGCTCCTTGGCCTTATATAGGAATTCTTTCTGTGTTTACTGACATGAAAAGATTCTTCCTTCATACCTTCCCTCTCATCTGTCTGTCTATCCATCTCTTTCAATTCCCACCATAATAGGCTGGTAGTAGTGTGCTGGAACCAACTTAGATCGGCTCATGAAAGCCGATATACTACTGAAATTTCAGAAGTCTGTGAGTGAAGTCTGTGAGCTGGTTGATGCCATACTAGTTGTTTGAAATCAGCCATGGTAGGAGTATTATACATTGGAAACTGGCAAACACAAAAAATCAGGGCCCTTCCTCCTCCCTGAGAACTGGGTATTAAACATGTACCAGCATAGCCCCTGAGAAAGTCGATCATAAAGTTCATTCCACTCTTTCTTCCAGCCTTACTCTAGGTAGCATACACACTAAAGGGTTTGCAGGGTTCAAGAGAAAAGCTGGGAGTGGGATTAATGAATAGCAAAGCTCTCGGAAAGGGAAATTCAAGGAGAACTTGCACCTATTACTTCAAGCACTTAAACTAGTTTTGTTTCTGTCAGCTGAGTATTTCAGAAATCACTGCCCACAATCTAGAAAAAGAAATTTTACCTGAGCCATTATGGATCTTGGTTACTGAGTCCAGATGTGTCAGGCTAAAGGGATAAAACAGTTTAGGTTAGCAGCAGAGCCGCAGCAAAGGGAAAACTAAATGACCTTTGCGAATTGGGTTAGAGGAATATGCATAATTTAAATTCCATTAGAGTGAAATGTTTCATGATTTGGAGGATATAATTTTATTCAGAACTTCAAGATAATTCAAAGAGATCACTTGAAATCACTGTCTCACTTCATACAGTCCACACTTCTTGGGCAAGACCCAGTGCTTGGCAGTAGGGCTACTGAGGTGTAATTGTCTGGTTTTTTTCTAACAACCAAAAGTATCATTGCCCTTGAAGGATCCAAAGTGCAGCAGGAGAGAAATGAATGTTACACAGAATATGAACACACTTTCTCACAGAGAGGTGAGAGGAAAGGGGCCTCCAGAAGAGGAAAAGAGGGACCAGGTTCTGAGGAGTCAGGATGAGAGATGAGGGAGGGAGAACTCTACCTGTGGATCCTCCTGTATGCATCCTGCTCCTCTTGGCACAGGATCTTGGGCAGCTCGACTGCTGACTCCAGGCATACTTTCCCAATGGTTACGTGAGGTACAATATGGATGGGGATTTCAATCCTCTCATACCTGTGAGACAATCAACTCAGGTCAGTTTCATGTTTGTTTGTTTCTAGCTTTATTTTGGTTTAATTGATGAAAAGGAATGATATATATTTAAGGCATAAAAACTGATGTTTTGAAATTGATATTTTGAGTAAAAGGAGCACCATGCTCAAGCCAATTAACGTATCTGTTACATCACATAGTTGCCTTTCTTTGTGTGTGTGTGGTAAGAATACTTGAGATCTACCTTGCTGGAACATTCCAAGTATATAACACTGTTCTGTTAACTGTAGTCACCATGCTGAGCAGTAGATCTCCAGAATTCATTCATCCTGAAACTTTGTACCCTTTGACCAACACTTCCTCATTTTCCCTTCCACCACTCCTGCCGTGGCAACCACCATTCTACTCTCTGCTTCAACGAGTTTGCTATTTTTATTTATTTCAATTCATCCATTGACAGACCTTTAGGTTGTTTTTGTATCTTGACTATCGTGAATAACTCTGCAAAAACATTAGAGTACAGATATCATTTTTGAGATCCATATTTCATTTTCTTTGGATATATACCAAGAATGGGTTAGTTTTTAATGCCGAGTTGTCATAATCAGAAGTTTTCTATAAACTTAATAGAAATTTTGGGATACAGTATACTCGAAGATTAGACATCCCTGTCATTCATTTAGTAGCTCAACTTGAAACTTGACTGAATTCAAAATGAACTCACCTGGGGAGCAAATTAGAAGCCCATTTGAAGAGTCAATATTCCCCACTTTCCTAGAAAATGTAAGCCCACTTTCAAAAACGTATTGGAGGTCTTGGGAATTCAGGGTCCTTATGCTCACTCCCCCAGATAAGGGGAATAGCTAATTAATGCTGTCTTTGGTTGAGAAGTTTCCATGGGGGGTGAACACATTCATCACAAAGCCTGGGGAAGAGCAGCTGCAGACTTTTCTGTGAGTCCATCAGATTCATGATGTATATGAATTACTCATATAAATGCTCACTCGTTCTAACTCAGGGTTCACCAGTGGCCCACAGTTCCCATTCTCTCCCCTGAAGGGAAATAGGTGGGAAATTCACAAATACTGGGGCAGCTGGGTGGCTCAGTCTGTTAAGTGTCTGACTTTTGGTTTTGGCTCAGGTCCTCACTGAGCCCCACATCGGGCTCTGAGCCCAGCACACAGTCTGCTTCAGATTCTCTTGCCCTCTTCCTCTCCCTTCTGCTCTCTCCCTCTCATGTAGAATACGGCCTTTTTAGATTGGCTTAGTGTATTTTTTAAACTACTCAGGTGATTCCAGTGTTCAGCCAAGTTTGGGAATGAGTGATCTAACTCATTTTTCTTTCTCCACACATTCCAATCTATTCAATTCAAATGCTCCTTAATTTTGGTGACAAAATATTCCTTAGAGTTGCAGAAGCCTATTAACTTTTCCTTAGAAAAAAAAATAAGCTCAAATACATGAGCTTTCTCTCTAACAATAAAAGAAAGCTGATAAAGTGCTTTCTGGCTCAATATGAAACCTCAAGGGGACATCAAGTAAAATGAACAGTGTTTGACATTCATATAGAATTACTAGGCATAGGAAGAAGCTGGAAAAATGTGACCAATACATAAGAAAAAAATAAGTTGACCGAAGTAGAGCTAGAAATATCAAAGATGAAAGAATTAGCAGACAAGCTTCTTAAAATAACCATTTATCATTATAAATATTCTGTGTGTTCAGAAAGCTAGAGCAAAGACTGAACATGCATAGGATTAACAGGAAATTAAACATTACAGAAGGAAAGATTAGTGAACTTGAAGATACAGCAATAGAAACTATATAAAATAAATCACAGATAGAAAAAAAGACCAAAGAAAAACAATGAACAGAGCATCGGTGAATCATGAGACAATGTCAAGTGGCCAAATATGTGTATAATTAAAATATCCAAAGAAAATGAGAGAGTGGAACAGAAAAAAATACTTGTAGAAATAATAGCTGAGATTTTTGTAAATTTGATGACAAATGTAAATCCACATGTCTAAGCTCAGGGAAACCCAAGGACAGAATGAAACTGAAAACAATTACACCAATGGCACACTATAATCAAAGAGCTTAAAACTAGTGAAAAAGAGAAAATCTTGAGAAGTCAGAAAAAAAGTCATATTAAGTAAACAGAAGCAAAGGTAAAGATGATAGCCAGTTTTTCATTGGATGGTAGAGAAATATTTTTATAATTCTAAAAGACAAAAATGGCCACCCTAGAGTTCTTTACCTATTGAAAATATTTTTTAAAGATGGAATTTAAGACTTCTTTCAGACATATGAAAGTCAAATGACTATTTCACCAGAAGACTTACACTACCAGAAGCATTAAAGGACATTCTTCAAGAAAGAAAATGATAACAGATGGAAACAAAGAAATGAAGAGCACTAGAAATGGTAACCCACTGGGGCGCCTGGGTGGCTCAGTGGGTTAGGCCTCTGCCTTCGTCTCAGGTCGTGATCTTGGGGTCCTGGGATCGAGCCCCACATCGGGCTCTCTGCTCAGTGGGGAGCCTGCTTCCTCCTCTCTCTCTGCCTGCCTCTCTGCCTACTTGTGATCTCTGTCTGTCAAATAAATAAATAAAATCTTAAAAAAAAAAAAGAAATGGTAACCCACTGATGGGAGATGTTTGCAAACGACATACCTGATAAAAGGTTAGTATCCAAAATATAGAAAGAACTTAAAAAATTCAACACCCAAAACGTGAATCATCCAATTAAAAAATGGGCAGGAGACATGAACAGACAGTTCTCCAAAGGAGACATGCAGATGGCCAACAGACACGTGAAAAGATGCTCAGCATCACTGATCCTTAGGGAGATGCAAATCCAAGCTACAAAATCAGCTTACATCTGCCAGAACTGCTAAAATAAAAAATACAAGAAACAACAGCTGCTGGTAAGGACAATGGAGGAAAAGGAACCCTCCTGCACCGTTGGGGGGGAATGCACACTGGTGCAGCCACTGTGGAAAACAGTATGGAGGCTCCTCAGAAACTTAAACACAGAAGTTATCCTACAATCCCCCATTTGCACTACTAAGTATTTACCTAACGAATACAAACATACTAATTCAAAGGGAATCATGTACCCCGATGTTTACAGCAGCATTATCAACAATAACCAGAGTATGGAAACAGCCCGAGTATCCACTGGTAGGTGAATGATGAAGACGTGGTCTATGTACACGATGGAACACTACTTGGCCATCAAAAGAATGAAATCCTGCCGTCTGCCATGACATGGACGGAGCTAGAGGGTGTAATGCTAAGTGAGATAAGTCAGTCAGAGAAAAACAAATGCCATGTGATTTCGCTTGTGTGGAACTTAAGAAACAAAACAAATGAGATTATTCGGTGAGATGGGGATGAGGATGAAGGAGGTCACCTGTGATGAGCACTGGGTGTTGTATGGAAGTGTTGAATCACTCTACTGTACACGAGAATCTAATGTTAACTAATTGGAGTGAAAATGAAAACTTAAACTTAAAAAAATAAAATACAGAGAAAGTATCTCAGTGCAAATACACCCCCCCAAAAAAGAAGAAATAAAGAAAAAAAGAAAGAGTGGGCTTCCCCGCCTTTCATCCTGGTCTTGCTGTGATTGCAACACCCACCTTCTTACTGTTGCCCTGTTCCTGATATATTTTTGCCCATCCCTTTATTTTTAGGCTTTTTGAAATTTTGTGTTTTCTTTGAGTCTTGCATAGAGCCTAGAGTTGGGTTTGTCTTTGATATCTAATTTTAAAATAACTTCTTTAATAGATAAATTCATCTAATTAAAACATAAATAAGTCCTGTCGATGTTATGTACAACATGATGACTATAGTTAACAATACTATATTAGATATTTGACAGTTACTAAGAGAGTAAATCTTAAAAGTTCTCATCACACACATACACACAAAAGCAATTTGTAACTATGCAAGATGATGAATGTTGACAAAATTTGTGCCAAGTATTCTGCAATATATACATGTATCAAATCATTATGCTCAACACCTAAAACTTATGCAATGTTGTATGTAATTATATCTCAGTAAAACTGAGGAATAAATACATACATACATACATACATAAACCTATGGGTCACTGAGGAAGTCAAAAGGAAAATTACAAATTATTTTGAACTGAATAAAAATGAAAAACACAGCAAGATTTGTGAGATACAACTAAAGGATTACTTGGAAATTTACATAAATTTCTATAAAAACAGAAAATAGACATCAAATGAATGAACTCAGCATCCATACACCATAAAACAAGTAGAAGAAAAAAAAACAGAAAAAAGAACAAGTGAAGCTCAAAGTAAGCAAAGAGAAGGAAGTAACATATATCAGAGTTGACAAACAGAACAGTGCACAGATCAACAGAGAAAACCAATGAAACCAAAGTGATTTTTTTGAGATAGCCAATAAAATGGTTCCATTTCTAACCAGACATCACAAAAGAAAAACAAATTACCAATATAGTAACAAGAGAGATGACATTACAATGATTTTATAGATAATAAAAAATAAAAGATATTCTAACAACTTTATGCCAATAAATTCAACTATTCAGATGAAATGAATAAGTCCCTTGAAATATACAAATTACCAAAGCTCACTCAAGAAGAAATATATAACCTGAATAGCCCTGAACCTATTAAATAAATCAAACTGGTAGTTAAAAACTTCCCACAGTGAAGATTCCAGGCCCAGAAGGCTTTACTGGTGAATTCTACCAAATACTTAAGGAAGAAAGTCTATTAGTTCTACATAAACTCTCCCATTAAATTGAAAAGGGGACAATACCATCAAACTTGTTTTCTGAAGCCAGTATTTCTGATACCAAAGGTAGAGAAAGACTTTACAAGAAAACTACATACTAATATCCCTCAAGTAGATAGATGTAAAAATTCCGAACAAAATTTTAGCAAATCAAATCTAGCAGTACCTAAAATGGATAATTCATCCTGACTGATGGGCTTTATTCCAGGAGTGCAAAGTTGGTTTAGAAATAAAAATTCAATGTAATTCATCAATATTAACAGACTAAAACAGAAAAGCACTATAGGAGCATCTCAGTAGATACAAATAAGCATTTCATAAAATGCAACATTTATTACTGATGAAAAAAGAATGCTCAGCAAACTAGGGATAGAAGGAAATTTCCTCAAATCAATAAGAAAAAACCTTCAGGTAACATCATACTTTAATAGTAAAAGACTGAATGATTTCCCCTAAGGTCAGAAAGAAAGGTACCATGGCTGCTCCCAACAGTTGAATTCAGCAGTTTACTGGAGAAAGTGTAGTAAGGTAAGAAAAATAAACAGAAGGCATCCAGACTGGAAAGAAAGAAGTAAAACTGCTTTTATTCACAGATGACAACCTATGTGGGTAATTCAACGGACTCTTCAAAAAAGGTACTAATATTAAGAAGTGAATTTAGAAAGGTAGGATGTAAACTCAATATATAATAATTATCTGTATTTTTATGCAGTGGCAATGAACAATAGGAAATTGAGATTAAAATGAAAGCATTTACAATAGGATAAAAATATGAAATGTGTAGGGATGAATCTGAAAAAAGATATGCAAGACTTGTATGCAGAAATGTACAAACATTAATGAGAAATTAAAGACCTAAATAAATGGAGAGATGCAAACGTTCATGGATTGGAACACTCAATATTATTAAGATGTCAATTCTCCCCAAAATGATCCACATTCAATGTAATCCCAATCAAAAATCTCAGCAGGCTGTTTTGGAAAAGTCTGGAATTTCTTAAAAAGCTAAATATACACGTACCATATAATGCAACCAGGCTGCTCCTACGTATCGCCCCAAGGGAAGAGAGAGCACATATCCATACAAAGACTTTGTTTGTAATAAACCAAAACTGCAAGTAACTCAAATGTCTATCAACAGGCAAATGAATACACAAATTGGGGTAATACTTAAATGATTTAATACTTTTCTGTAATAAAAGGTGTAAACTACTGATACCTGTTATAACATACATGAATCTCAAAATAATTCTGGTGCATGAAATGAGACAGACAAAAAGTTTACAGTCTATGACTCTACATGTGTCTATTTTTTCTCTAAAAAAAATGCAGACTACTCTCTAGCGACTGTAGATCAGGGCTTTCGGTTGCAGGAGGGACGGAGTACTAAGGGAGGAATTACAGAGGGGCACTAGGAAAATTTGGGGGGTGAGGGATATTTTCATTATCTAAGAATGTACATGTCAAAACTTGCCAAACTGTCTACTTTAAACATGTGTAGTTTATTGTATGCAACTGTACCTCAATAAAGATGTTAAAAACTAAATGGAACTGGGGCTCCTTGGAAAAATCCAGGAAAGAACAAGATGAAAGTGGAACATCTTCTTGTGCCACAAAATCAAGCAGTACTCAAAGAATAAGGAAAATGTGTCAAAAGAACATGGGAGGGGCTTCCACTGGTTGCTTCTGAAACAATGTGTGCCTCAAAATACCTAATGATAGATTAAAAGAAAGTACATTTGTCAGTTGGCAATCTACTCCCAGGAAGGGCTTTCCCTGTCCATTTGTCTATTTATTAATTTATTTATTAACATATATGTGTATATCTGGATTCTTATTTTATTCAATGGGTTCTAGTCCATTATTATCATGAGGTATTTTGAGGCACACTATTCTTTTGTTACTTCTTTGTCCCCCTGACTGAACTGGGGGCTCTTGAATACCAGAGAATGATGGTAATTCTGCCGTGTTGTTCCAGCCCCTGGCAGAGTCTGGCTCAGGGCAAGGGCGGTTGATGAATATACATCAGCTCAACCAGGACCTCAGACAAGTTCCCCGAGCGCAGAAGGGAACTTCGAGTCCTTCTTTTTCTTTTCGTCTGTAGCACTGACGAGTTGGATGGGTGGTTTTTCTGGGGATCCTCTCAACTCCAGAATATATAATCCCACATCGGGCTCCCCGCTCTGCGGGGAGCCTGCTTCTCCCTCTCCCACTCCCCCTGCTTGTGTTCCCTCTCTCGCTGTGTCTCTCTCTGTCTTTCTGTCAAATAAATACACAAAATCTTTTTTAAAAGAAACACTATTTATAGGTATAAGGAAAAAATGATAATGGAAATATGATAAAATGTTGACATCTGAGGAATCTGGGTAAAGGGCACACAGGAATCCTTTGTACTATCCTTGCAACTTTTCTGTAAATTTGAAATTATTTTAAAACAATGTTAAAAAAACACCAAGACTAATAACTAAAAGAATCAAAACAGTACACACAACTTCTAAAACAGAAAAAAAAAAAAACCCAGAAAATTCAATGTAACAAGTGGCAGGAAAAGTAAAAAGAAATAAACAGAAAGCAAACAGACAATTGCAGCAATGATACTAAAATGAACGCATTACACTCACCTATTAAGACAGATGTTCTGATTGTTTAAAACCAAATAACTCAAGATCTTGCTATATTCTATTTAAAAGAGACCCTGAAACAAAATAACTGAGGAAGGTTGACAGTGAAGGAAAAGGCAACATGCAACAGGCCGTGGCGGACACGCGTGTCCCTAACCACCTAACCTAACCGTCCTAACCTAACCCTAACCCACCGTCCTCCTTGGGAACAGAATGGCGATCTTTGGCCAAGCCAAAGCTACCTGACAGGCCTGCCTGCTTAGGTGTGGCTACTTCACTATGTTCTGCCAGTGAGATGGAAATGGAACTGTTTTCTGGGATTTCTGACGTCATTTATTAGAAATTGGCTGAGCAGCTGAGCTAGGACAAGCCCCTTTTTGCCCTCCTACCTTTCCTCTTCCTTCTGGCCCTCAATGGAGATGTGCTGGCTGGAACTCCAGAAGTCTCGTGGACCATGAGGGGACCTTAGGATGAAAACCATATACCAAGATGGTGAAGCAGAAGATAGGAGCCTGGGTGCCTGATGACATCACAGAGCCCTGGAATACCTATCTCCAGACTTCAACCCAAGAAAGAAATAAGGTTTCTTGTTTAAACTGTCATTTATCATTTAATTTTTTCCCTAATATACGTAGTTCAACCTAAACCTGACAGAAACAATCATAGTCTCTAGAAATATTTTAAGGCATACATAAATAAACGTGTAAATGGGCAAAGAAAGCTATTTCATATTTTATGATGGAAAACACAACAGAACAATATAATATAATAGCTATGAACCTTTATAAACTCTTTATGCAATACCAATGCAGCTTCAAAATAGATTAACCCTAAAATACAGAAGCGGATGGGAGGTTTCCATACGTCTCTCTCAGATATGTATAACCAAAAGCACACACTGTGAGGAAGGATATAAGGACCACTGTAACACAACTTAACAAGCTTATGCTAATAAGGAGATAAGGGACTTGTACCCAAGAGACAATATACATATTTTTTGGTGCATATAAAAAAGTACGAAAATTGACCATGTTTTAAGTCAGAGGTCAGTGAACTTTTTGTGAAAAGTCCAGACAGTAAACGTTTTACTGTGTAAAACATTTTTGTTTTACTTTGTTTTTTTAAAAACAGCATTTTGTTTTACTGTGTAAAACATTATTGTGTAGAACAGCTGCGTGGGCCACAGGGTCTCTGTCAGAACCACTCAGCTGAGCAGCTGTAACTGGTAAACAAAGGTCAGATGCTCCGAAACAGGCACCAGGCCCTTGAGCCTACAGGATGTAGTCTGTGGACCCCTTTTCTAGGTAACAAAGGAAATATCCAAAAATTTCTGTAAAGCCGGTATCTCCTAGGCCACACAGTTACCATAATGTATTAAAAATTATGGGGCACGTGGGTGGCTCTCTGATTTCCATTCAGGTCATGATCTCAGATTGTGACCTCGAGGCCTGCAGTGCACTCTGTGCTGGGTGTGGGGCCTGCCTAAGACTCTCTCTCTCTCCCTCTCCCACTCCCTCTGTCCCTCCCCACCCCACACTCTCACTCTCTCTAAAAAAAATTAAAGAATTAAAAAAAATTAATGTAACAGAAAAATAAATAAATAAATATAATCCACCCCCTCCCAGATCTATAAACCTGGAAATTTTTAAATGCACTTCTAAATAACTGTTCACTTGAAGAGAAAATAAAAACTGAAAACATAAATCAGAAGTAAAAAAAAAAAAAAAGCCACTGGAACCTATGGAATGAATCAAAAGCGAGGAGGAAAATTTATAGCATTAAAAGTATTTACCAGAGAACAAGGGAGACAGAAAGTAAACTTAATTTTCATCTCAAGAATTCATCTTTCTAAAGATTTTATTCATTTACCAGAGAGAGAGAGAGAGAGAGAGAGAGAGCGAGCGCACGCGCACAAGCAGGCGGAGCACCAGGCAGAGGGAGGAGAAGCAGGCTCTGTGCTGAGCGGGGAGCCTGACACAGGGGCTCGATCCCAGGACCCCGGGATCATGACCTGAGCTGAAGGCAGAGGCTTAACGGAATGAGTCACCCAGGAGACCCTTATCTCAAGAATCTAGAATGAAGACAACAATGAGAACAACACAGCAACAATAAAACATATGGAAAACAGAAGGAAGAAATTAAGAAAAAAGCAGAATTTTTTTAAAAGATAAGAAACTGAATTGATCTAGAGAACTTAAAGCTGATCCTTTAAAAAAACACAACAAAAATAGATAAGCCTCTGGCAACAGAATCAAGAAAAAAGAGAAAACACAAGTAAACAGCATTAGCAATGGAAAAGGGGACATACTTAAAGAAACAGATCACACAGTCATCCACTCAAGAAATATTTACCGAATGGCTACCATGTGGCGGGCCCTGCTCTAAGTGCTAATCAACAAGACATAGGACGTCCCTACAGTCATGGAGACAACAATCTAATGGGGGGAAGGAGACTGTAAATAAGAAATGAACAACTAACTTATACTAGTGCTACAATGAAAATGAAACACATTTTTTGAAAAAAAATTTTAAATGTTAAATACATATATCAAGTGCAAAGAAAGGAAAACAGATGAAATGGATAATTTTCTAGGAAACTATAAATTACCATAGCTGACAAATACTGCATGATTCCACTCATAGAAGCAGGGAATACAGTAGTGGTTGCCAGGGGATGGGGGTAGGTATAAAAGGGGTTGTTACTCAATGGGCATAAAGCTTCAGTTACGCTACATGAATAAATTCTAAAGATCTGCTGTACAACACGGTGCCTAGAATGAACAGTAAGGTATAGTGCATTTCAAAATTTGTTAAGAGGGCAGATCTCATGTTCTCTTCTTAACACCCCTCCCCAAAATAAAATGAACCAAACAAGAAAAAACCCACAAAGGAAACAAGGAAACTTTGGAGGTACTGGCAATGTCTATTACCTTGATTGTGGGGATGGTATCACGTCTATTTACATACATCCAAACTCATCAAATTGTATACATTAAATATGTGTAGTTCTTTGCATATCAATTATGCCTTAATGAAGCTGTTTAAAAAATGAGCAAGCAAGAAAAAAATAGCATTGTGCAGCTAAAATAAGGTCTTGAAGATTAAGAAGGTTAAAAAAAAAAAAACCCAGAACACTCAATGGGTGCCGTAATTTTCATTGTTCATGGGTTTCTCCTCTATTTTATGTGTGATGACATTCTAGCTCTATATCTGATTTATGTGGAGGTTCTAGATCATTTGCTTCTAGTAATGATTTTGATGATCTTGTCAGTGCCTTCAGTTAAATAGATTTGGGACGTGACACTGTTTTAAAAGATTTATTTATTTACTTATTTCAAAGAGAGAGAGACAAAAAGAGAACGAAAGTGAGCATGAATGGGAGGAGGGGCAGAGGCAGAGGGAGCGAGAATGTCCAGCAGACTCCGTGCTGAGTGCGGAGCCCGACTTAGGGCTCAATCCCACAGTCATGAGATCACAACCTGAGCCAAAGCCAAGTGTCAGACGGTTAACCGATTGTGCCACCCAGGCACCTCTGGGCCCTGACATTCTCTTTTTTTAAAAAGATTTTATTTATTTATTTTTGTCAGAGAGAGAGTGCTGGCATGAGCAGGGGGAGGGGCAAAGGGAGAGGGAGAAGCAGACTCCCCAGTGTGCAAGAAGCCCAATGCAGGGCTGGATCCCAGGACGCTGGGATCATGAGCTGAGCTAAAGGCAGACACAACCCACTGAGCCACCCAGCCATTCCTGGGCCCTGACATTCTTAAAAGGAGACACAGAGTAAGCATTTGTCCAGCCGCATGGTCTTGGACGAGCAACTTTATTTCTGAAAGTCACTCCTCGACCTAGTAACTGTCTCTCGTGACAGAATCCAATTCTTCTTCTGTTTTATTCCATTACAGTAGCATTCTTTTATAGGATTAGCACCGTTTATTGAGAACGTAATGACAAACACATTTGGAAACACTGGTACCACTAACATTTCCAGTTAAAAAGCTTTCCCTCCAACGATGCACTCCTAAAGAGATTTTTTTCATACCGCTATCTTCACCATCCTACAAAAATAAATTTGTTCTTAGTACTTAAAAGGTTTCTATTAAATTACTCCAAAGTTCAGAGAAAATCAGTGCTTTGTACTTCAATTAATAGCTTTATTGAAGTATAACTGTTGGTGGGTTCAGAACACTTAGGAGTCACCCTTCTACCAAATTTCAAGTATAAAATACAGTATTGTTAATTACAGTCACATTGCTGTATATTAGCTCTCCAGAATTTATTCATATCTTGCATAACTGAAACTTTGTATCCTTTGACCAATATCTACCGATTTCACTCACCTCTCAGTCCCTGGCAACCACCATTCTATGTTCTGTTTCTGTGAGTTTGTTTTAGGTTCCACATAGAAGTGAAGTAATGCAGTATCTGTCTTTGTGTGTCAAGCTTATTTCACTTAGCACGAGGTTAAGGTTAGGTTCATCCATGGTGTTGCAAATGGCAAGATTTCTTTCTATATTAAGGCTCAATAATACTCATTGTGCATGTATGACATACATGAATGCATATCATTCTTGATAACTAGTGATGCTGTGTACCTTGCAAATATCTCTTGGCCCTTTGTAGGCCTTCTTTTTAGAAATGTTTAGTTAGGTCCTTCACGTTTTAATTTTTTTTAAATTTTTTCACTTTTCTTTAAATTGGGTTATTTGGGGTTTTGTTATCGAGTTCCTTATATGTTTTAGATATTAACCCCTTATCAGATATATGGTTTGCAAATATTTTCTCCCATTTCACAGGCTCTACCTTTCCACTCTGTTGAATATTTCCTTTGTTCTGCAGAAACTTTCAGTTTGATGAAATCCCATTTGCCTATTTTTGCCTTTGTTGCCACATCCAAAAAAATCATTGCCAAGTTCTTCAAAAAGCCTTTTTCCTACATTTTACTCTAGTAGTTTTATGTTTTTAGGTCTTACGTTTCAGTCTTTAATCCCTTTTGAGTTGATTTTTGTATATGGTGTGAGGGTCCAAATTCGTTTTTGTACATGTGGATATACAGGTTTTCCAAAATCATGTATTCATGTTATAGTGCATTCGCAGCTGAGAATCTTGCTGAAGAACATGTGGATTGATTTCCGGGCTTCATTGGTCTAGATGTCAATTTTTTATGCCAGTATCATACTTTTTGATTACAGTCGTTTTATAATAGTATTTAGAAACCAGTCAGTGTGATGCTTCCATCTTCATTCTTGCTCAAGATTGCTTTAGCTATTTGGGTTCTTTTGTGAATCCATATGAATTTTAGGATTATTTTTTCTATTTATGTAAAAAATGCCATGGGGGAGCAACTGGGTGGTTCAGTCAGTTAAGCGTCCAACTCTTCATTTTGGCTCAGGTCATGATCTCATGGTCCTGGGATCGAGACCCACACTGGACTCCGTGCTCATTGAAGAATCTGCTTGTCTCCCTCTACCTCTGCCCCTCTCCTCTCTCTCTCAAATAAATAAATATGTTTTTTTTAATGCCATTAGGATTTTAATAGAGAATGCATTGACTCTTTTAGATCACTTTCAGTAGTACGGACATTAATTCTTCCAATCTATGAACATGGTATGTCCTTCCATTCTGTCTTCCTTAATTTCCTTCATCAATATTTTATAATTTTCAGGGTACAAGTCTTTGACTTTGGTTAAGCTTATCCCTAAGTATTTTATACTTATCCCTAAGTATTGTGAATGGGATTTTATTCCCTAGTTTGTTTGTGTATAGAATATTAACTGATCTTTATATATTTGTTTTTTATTCTGCAACTTTACAGAATTTATTAGTTTTAAGTTTTTTGTTGTTGTTGAATCTTTAGGGTTTTCTACATACGTGATGTCATCTGAGATCTGAGATAAATTTTACTTCTGATATAGAGGACTTTTCTTTTTCTTGTATGACTGCTCTAAGACTTCCCGCACTATGTTGAACAGAAGTGGCAAGACTGGGTATCTTTGCCTTGTATTGGATCTTAGAGGGAAAGCTTTCAGTTTTCCCCCCGGTTCCTTCTATACCTATTTTGTTGAATTTTTATGCTTTTCTGCATTAACTAAGGTGACCATGTGGTTTTTATCATCTTTCATTATGTTAATATGGTGTATCAACTTGATTTATTTGCATATGTTGAAACATCTTTATAGCCCAGGGATAATCACATTTGTACACTTGTTAATGGTGTATAATCCCTTTAATGTGCTATTGAATTCAGTTTGCTGGTATTTTATTAAAGATTTTTGCATCCCTGTTCATTCAGGGATATTTGCCTGTAGTACTCTAGCTTTACACGGCTTTGGTATCAGGGTAATGCTGTTCTCATAAAATGAGTTCGGAAGTGTTCCCTCTTCTGTTTTAAAAGGGTACTAATTCTTCTTTGAATATTTGGTAGAATTTACCTATGAAGCCATCTGGTCCTGTGGTTTTTCTCCTAGTCTGTCGTCTTGCAGATGTCACTCTACATGTAATTTACAGTTTATGACAGTAGTTATTTCCCTCGTGGATATGAGTATTTTTTTAAAGTTATTTTTTCATGTTTTTGCATGCTGGGAGGTTGGCTTTATCTCTAGATATGTAATACCTAGAAGCTTTAGGAATGTTCCATTTAGGGACAGAAGGATCTGGTGCAATTGGGACATTTTTTTTAACTAATGGCTTACAACATCCCTAAGATAACTGAGGACATTCCATTGTTATTCCATTTGAGAAAGATAGGAGTATAAATATCAAAAAGGATGTTTACTAACACAAGGTATACAAGCGTGTGTGTGTGTGTATATATTTATATATATATAATATATACACACACATATTTATATATGCACTATCTCTATATTTGCAACACACACACAGACACACACACACTTGCACTCAGCCCCTAAAGTAAAACCCATCATTATAAGGAATTAAATGTTAAAGTAACTCCCTTGCATTACTGTATAATTTTAAGCTGTTCTCAATTGGGAAAAAAAAAATGAATAGAATGCTCAGTCTTTCCATTATTTAATCATTCATTCAATGTCCATTCTGTTCCTATCTTATATTTTTCTGTTTCTGTCCAGGTTGCCCTTTTCCTTTATGGATTCTTAGGTTCCTTAAATTGCCTATCACAATGCTGAATGCTGCACTACAGTCTTGACTACTGAATACATTTGAGAAACTAGGTAGGAGTAGAGGAGTAGGAGTAGGGACTGCAGCTTTTACTTCTTGATTTCCCTCTAACACATCCTGTAGAAAAGAAACTGCTGCAGATATCCCCTAAGTATCTTCCCTAGTAAACGAAAGCCCTAATTTTTAGCTGGGTACATGGATTCTAAGCTAAAATACTTCTTAGCGTCTCTTGCAGCTAGCTGTTACTGTATATTTGCTAGCTAATAAGAAATACATGAAAAAGTTATATGTACTACCTGTTTAGAATATAATGGTAAATCTTAAAGTTTATCATCCATCTTGGGTTATTTGGAGACCTTGTAAAATGGAGTAACAAGATAGAAGATGCCTATTTCCTTTCAAAACAGCCATTTACTGTCTACCTGTTTACTTCTTTTCTGTGATGGAGAATTTAACTTTTCTTAAGGTACTATTTTTGGATTTTTTGTTTAGTTCTCAACCAAAGGTAATTTTAACTAATACAACCTAGTAAATTGTTACACACATATTGAACCTAAATAAAAACATTCTGATTATTTGACTTTAATTTTGGGGCTATGAATATAGGGCAATATCTATGTATAAGACAGATGCTATTCATATAAGAATAAAAGGCTAGACCTAAAAAAATGTATGAGTAGATTTTCAACTTTATTAGTGATCAACAAAATGCAAACTAAAGCCGCAATGTACTACAATTACACACTCACCAGAATGGCAAAATGAACAAGACAGAGAGTACCAAGCATTGGCAAGGATGTGGAAGAAGCAACTCTCCAAAATTTTGGTACGGACACTTTGTAAAACTGTTAGCATTATCTATTTAAAGCTGAACATATATATACATATACCTATATATTCCACTCCTAGGTAGGTACCCAACAGAAATACCCAACAAATGTACATATGTTCACAACAACAAGAATATTCATAGCAGCACAATTAATAAGAGCCTCTTAAAAACTGGAACACTCAGTGGAATGAATAAACTGTGGTATGCTTATACAATGAATACAGCAATGAGAATTATTAAGCTATTGCTTCATACAACAGCATGGATGAATCTTACCAACTGATTGAAAGAAATACACACAGGAGAGTACATATTGTATGATTCCATTTATAAATGGTTGAAAAACAAGAGAAAGTGACCTATGGTGTTAGAAGTCAAGATCACGGAAAATCAGGATTCCAACAAAAGCATCTGGCTACAGAGCTATGTTCTTACTTATTATGTTATACTGTCTTTCCAGAAAAGAGAAAAAAAATCCAATTCGTTTTATAACTTAATAAAATAATCCTGAAACCAAAACCACTCAAGGGAAACCCAAGTCAAGAATACTTTAGGCTAATCTCACTTAAGGACATAGAGGTAATATCTTGAGCCAAATATTAGCAAATAGAATTGACTTTGTATTAAAAGAACAATACATCATGGGAAAGTAGGGTTTACCTCAGGAATGCAACAATGGTTCAGTTTAAAGAGTTTTCAATGTAAATCATTACCTAAACTAATAAAAAGGGGAAACAGCCACATTGTCAATTCAGGAAATGACAAGCAGGCATATGATAAAATGAGAGACATTCATAATTAAAACTTCTCAGGAAACTTCCTTAAGTTAATGAAGGAATAGAAGATGTCTACCACAAAATCATAACACCCATATTTGATAGAACATCAGAAGTATTCCCATGAGAGTCAGAAAGAGTGATGTTTGCCACTCAACTCTGGCATTCAACTTTTGTATGTAGGTTGTACCAGTAAGAATACTTCTGATTGCTGATTATGATCATCTACCTAGAAAAATACATAGCACCTATATGGCAAGAATAACCATCCAGAATTTATAATAGAAAAAGGGGGAAAATCCTATTTAGAAAAGCAACAAAAAGTATGAATTTAATGAGAAATACTATATTGTATATTTATTGGTTTTGCTGCCATATACTGTCTCTTCCAAAACCCTTTCTCCTTCAAGGTGAGGAAAGGACCTGGGATCAGCTTCCCACAAACCGAATAAATGCAGACCACCAGCTGTGTGACCAAGTGGGCCTGGCTTCTGATAAAATACTCTGGGTTAGAAAGGCTGCAAGTGAACATAAACACGTCCTAGGCGCCACTGCATATACTTCTTGTTCTTGGGCCCTGTCCCTGGCTGGGATCCAGACTATGCACAGGGACAGCTGTTAACTTGGGGGCCACAGAAGAGCTCTAGTGATGTGGCATCAAGTCTCTTAATTTCTGAGTTCATTTCCCCACCAATAAAGGGGGGGTTGGCACAGGATTTTTGGCAAAATTAAATGAGAGGAGGCACATCAAGTACCTGACAGTTACCATTAACAATGACTTTTGTCAATGTCTTTCGAGTGTCTATGGTTTTTCTCCTATGATCTCTGGATGTAATGAATTATAATACATTTAGATTTCCTGAAGCTGAAGGAACCTGTATTTCTGGATTAAACTGAACTTGCTCATTGTGTATTATTCCTTAATAACACTGTTATATTTGATTTGCTGATATTTTATTCTGAATTTTTACATCTTTAAGTGATACTGGTCAACAGTTCTTTTCTGTGATATCTCTAATCAGATTTTGGTGTCAAAATTATTCTAGTTATTTTAAAAAATTGGGGTGCTTTTAACCTTTCTGTATGGTCTGGAAAAACATGTAAATGGATTTAGAGCCACCTATCCTTCAAAAGTTACTTAGAATTCAGCTGTGAAGCCACATAAACATGACGGCTTTTACAATCATAGATCCTTAATCACTATTTTCAGTCTCAGCTTTGATAACTGCACTAAATAAGTTTTCTATTTTTTAATCAGCTTTGCTATATTTTCCTATGAAATCACCCCTTTCTTTAGATCTTAAAATCATTTGTCACAAAAGTCATGTACTGATGACATATAACGTGCTTTTTTTTCCACTTTTGTCATACAGTACAAAGTGTAGGAAGTACAGTTCAAAGAAGTCTAACATAGACTCCAGTAGCCACTTTAACAAGGGTACAGAATTTTCCATCAACAACTCTAAAAAAATTCCCTCATGGTAAGCCTTTATACTCATACCCCACCCCAATCCATAAGCCCTAGCAACCACTGACTTATTCTCTATCCCTATAATTTCATTTTTCAGAATATCACATAAATGCAATCATACAGCAGATAGCCTTTGAGACTGCCTTCTTCCACTTAGCCTCCAAAATTCTTACAAGTTGCCTATATCAAAAGTTCATTCCTTTTTATTGTTGAGCATTTCTCCACCATATGGGTGTCTTACAGTTTGATAATCTACCCACCTATGGAAGGAATTCGGGTTGTTTCCATTTTATGGCAGTTATGATAAAGCTGCTATAAATATATGCATACAAGCTTGTGTGAAATTATGTTCATTTCTCTATGGCAGGTAACAAGAAACTGCTAAGTCCCAGTTTTCTAAAGTGACTTCATCACTGTGCATTTCCACCAGCATTTTATGAGTTCCAGTTCCATGTTCGTTTTCTTAATAGCTAGTGATGTTCACCATCTTTTCATGTGCTTATTTGCTATCCTTATATACTTGAAGTATTTGTTCATGTCTTTTGCCTGTTTCTTAATCGGGTTGTTTGCTTTTTTTGTTGAGTTTTAAGAGTTCTTTATCTATTCTTGATACAAGTCTATAGTCAGATATGTGACTTGCAAATATTTTCACTCATTCTGTAACTAGTCTTTTTATTCTCTTAAAAGTTTCTTTCATGGGGTGCCAGGTGGCTCAGTCAGTTAAGCATCTGCCTTCGGCTCAGGTCATGGTCTCATGGTCCTGGGATGGAGCCCCACATTGGGCTCCTTGATCACTGGGGAACCTGCTTCTCTCTCTGCCTGCTGCTCCCTCTGCTTGTGCTCTCTCTTTCCCTCTGTCTGACAAATAAACAAAATCTTTAAAAAATTAAAATTAAAAATAAAACAAGTTTCACTCAGCAAAGTTGTAAATTTTGATGAAGTCTCATTTATCAAGTTTTCTTTTATGGAAAGTACTTTTGGTTCTATGTGTAAGTTGTCGGCAGGCCCAACATACAGATTTTCTCCTCTCTTTAACTCTAAACTTTCATAGTTTTGTTTTCTATTTGAACCTATGATCTTTTCTTTATATGAAGTTTGATATAAGGCTAGACTGGCATTATTCTGTATATGCTAGTATAATTGTCTAACACCATTTATTGAAAATGCCATCCTTCCTTCACTGTACAGCTTTTTCAGTTTTGTCTGATCTGCTGATTATTGAAACAGCACACAAATGTACTCCCAATTTGCCTCTCTTCTCTACTTTTCATCTCTCCAGATTTGCCTTTTCTGGATATTTTGTACTGTATGTGGCTTAGCAAATATTCAGGGTCCACCATGTTATAGCATTTATCAGCCTATATGTCGGGTTTTGGCTATTATAAAAAAATGCTGTTATCAGCATTCAAGTACAAGTTTTCCTTTGAACACTTGTTTTCAATTGTCTTTGGTGTTACCTAAGGGTACCATTGCTAGGTCATACATTAATTCTATATATAAATTATTGAGGAATCACCAAACTTTTCCACAGCAACTGAAGCAATGTCTATTCCCACCTACAATGAGTCAGGGTTCCACTGTCTCCATAGCCTCAGCAACATGTTATTTTCCTTTAAAAAATTATACCTATGCTACTGGGTGGGAAGTAGTATGCAATCATTACTGTTTTTATTTGCATTTCCCTAAAGACTAATGATGTAGGGCAGCTTTTTATGTGTTTACTGGCCATTTATATACATTCCTTGGAGAAATATCTACTTAAGTCCTTTGCCCGTTTTTAAAAATTGAGACACAATTCATATAAAATTAACCATTTTAAAGTGAACAATTCAGTAGCACTTAGTACATTCATTATGTTGGGGGACCACAACACCTAACTAGTTCTAAAACATTTCTATCACCCCGAAATAAAACACCATATTCATTAAGGAGCTGCTCTCCCATTCTCCCCTCTCTTCAACCCATTGCCAACCACCAATTTGCTGTCTCTATGGATTTAGCTATTCTGAATACTTTATATAATGAAATCATATGTGACTTTTTGTGTTTGGCTTCACTTAGCATAATTCCTCCATGTTGTAGCAGGTTTCAACATTTCATTCCTTTTCTCTGAATGAGTATTATTCCAAATGAGTAATATTCCATTCAAAGGATATAGCTGATCCTTAAACATGGGTTTAAACTGTATGAGTCCACTTACATAGATTTTTTTCTTATAAATACAGAATAGTATTATAAATGTATTTTCTCTTTCTTATTATTTTATTAACATTTTCTTTTCATATTAGAAGAATACAGTATATAATACATATATAAAATATGTGTTACTTGACTTTATGTTATCAGTAAGGTTTCTGGTCAACAGTAAGCTACTACTTAACTACTAGTTAAGATTTGGGGAAGTCAAAAGTTATATGTGTATTTTTTACTGACGGTTGGCACCCCTAGCCCCCATGTTGTTCAAGGGTCAACTGTACTATATTTAGCTTATCTATTCATCAGTTGGTGAACATTTGGGTTGTTTCCATCTTTTGACTATTGTGAATACTGCTGCTATGAATATTCACATACAAGTATTTGAGTTCATGTTTTT
This sequence comes from Enhydra lutris kenyoni, assembly GCF_002288905.1. NCBI lineage: Eukaryota > Metazoa > Chordata > Mammalia > Carnivora > Mustelidae > Enhydra > Enhydra lutris. Next base: position 4,216,137 of record NW_019154180.1, on the reverse strand, counting down.
AATTCTTTTGGATATATACCTAGGAATACAATTACTAGAACATAAGATAATTCTAACTTTTTGAAGAACCACCAAACTGTTTTCCACAGTGACACCATTTTATAATCCCACCAGCAACATCTAAAGTTTCCAATTTCTCCACATCTTTACCAACTTGCTATTTTCCATTTTGAAAATTATGTTCAACTTATCAAATGTGAGGGGGCATCTCATTTTAGTTTTGATTTGCATTTTCAAAATGACTGATGAATATTTTTTCACGTACTTATTGACCATTTGTACATCTTCTTTAGAAAGATCTATTCAAATTCTTTGCCCATTTTTAAATAGAGTTTTTTTGGTCATTTTGCTGTTGAATTTTGAGACTACCTTATATATTCTGAATACTAGAGCCATAGTAGCTATCTGACTGGCAAATATTTTCTCCTATTCTGTAGCTTGTCCTTTCACTTTCTGGATAATGTCTTTTGAGGCACGAGAGTTTTTAATTTTTTGAAGTCCACTTTATGTTCTTTTGTTATTCATGATTTTCATGTCATATCTAAGATTCCATCTAAAATCCAATGTCAGGGGGTGTCTGAGTGACTTGGTTGGTTAAGCATCCAACTCTTGATCTCAGCTTAGGTCTTAATCTCAGGGTCGTGAGTTCAAGCCATGTGTTGGGCTCCACACTGGGCGTGGAGCCTATTAAAAAATAAATTAAAATTAAAAATTAAAAAAATCCAATGTCATGATTATCCCTATGTTTTCTTCTCAGTGTTTTCTGGCTTCAGCTCCTCTATTTAGGTCATTGACCTATTTTTGAGTTAACTTTTGTTTATAATAGATATGGATATCCAGTTGTCCCAGCAACACTTGAACAGACTATTCTCTCCTCATTGAATAACACTAGTACCCTTGTTTAAAATCAAATGGCCATAAGTATACAGGTTTACATCTGGATTCTCGATTCTATTCTACTGGTTTATAATCTATACTTATGCCAGATCCACACTGTTTTGGTTGCTGAAACTTTGTACTAAGTTTTGAAATCCAGAAGTATAATTCCTCTAACTTTGTTCTTTTTCATTATTATTTTGGCTATCCAGGGCACCTTGCAATTTCATATAAATTTTAGGATCATCTTTTCCATTTCTGTTAAAGGGGCCATTAGAATTTTGTCTTTTTAAGATATTATTTATTTATTTGTAAGACAGAGGGAGGGAGCACACAAGCAGGGGGAGCAGGAGAGGGAGAAGCAGGCTCCCCACTGAGCAAGGAGTCTGATGCACGGCTTGATCTCAGGACCCAGGGATCATGAACTGGGCCAAAGGCAGATGTCCAACTGACTGAGCCACCCAGGCACCCCAGAAACGGGCATTAGAATTTTAATAGGGATTGTATTGAATCTGGAGATCTCTTTGGGATGTACTCTCACCTTAATGATTCTGAATCTTCTGATCCATGAATACGGGATGTCTTCTGATTTATTTAGTTTTTCTTTAATTTCTTTCAGCAGCATATTCTATTTTTAACTTTATAAGTCTTTCCCATACTTGGTTAAATTTTTTTCCTGGGTATTCCATTATTTCATTATTATGAGTGCTACTGTAAATGAACTATTTTCTTAATTTCCTTTTTGGATTGTTCCTTGCTAGTATGTAGAAACATACTGATTTTTGAATATTGACTTTGAGCACTACAGCTTTGCTAAATTTATTAGCTCTAATAGCTTTGGGGGACTTTTTTGGGACTTTCTATATAAATAGGATCATGTCATCTTCAAATACAGATAGTTTTACTTCTTACATTCCAACTTGGATGCCTTTTATTTGTTTTCTTGCCTAATTGTCTTGGCTAGCACTACTAGTACAATGTTGAATAGCAGTGGTGAAAGTGGGCATCCTTATCTTGTTCTGGATCTTAGAAAGTTTTCACTCTTTCACCACTAAGTAAAATCTTAGTTGGGGGTTCTCATAAATGTCCATAAATGTTGAGGAATGTCCTCTAAATTCCTAGTTTTTTGAGTGATTTTATCATGAAACTGTGCTGGAATTTGTCAAATGCTTTTTGTGCATCAATTAAGATAATCATGTGGGTATTTCCCTTCATATTATATTAAAGATTTTATCTTAAAACTTGCTTGTATGTCTGGGATAAATACCACTTGGTCATGGCATATAATCCTTTTACTATGCTCTTGTATTCAGTTTGCTAGGGCTTTACTGAAAATTTTTGTATCTGTATTCATAAGGAATAGTGCCTTGTAATTTTTTTTCTTTTACTTTTTTGTGATATTATTGTCTGGCTTTGGTATCAGGGTAATGGATTCAAAGAATGAATTATAAGTATTCCCTCCTCTTCTATTTTTTGGAAGAATTTGAGAAGGATTAGTGTTAATTCTTCTTTTAGTGTGTGTCAGAATTAATCAGTGGAGTCATCTGGTTTTAGAATTTTCCTTGTCAGGTTTGTTTTTTTTACTACTGATTCAATCTATTTTTATAGGTTTGTTCTAGTTTTCTTTCCTTTTGAACCAGTTTTGGCAATTTGTATATTTCTAGGAATTTTTCCATTTCATTTAGGTTATCTAATGTGTTGGCATGTAATTGTTCAGTTTTACCTTATAATCCTTTTATTTCTGGCAGGCCAGTGGTAATGTCCCTACTTTTATTTCAAATTTTAGTTATTTGTGTCTTCTCTCATTTTTGTCATTCTAACTAAAGATATGTCAATTTTGTTGACCTCTTCCAAGAACTTTTTGTGTATTTAATTCTATTGATTTTCTTTTAAAAAAATATTTTATTTGCGAGAGAGTGAGTGAGAGAGCACACACGGGGTAGGGACAGAGGGAGAGGGAAAAGCAGACTCCTGGCTGAACAGGAAGCCCAATGTGGGGCTCAATCCCAGGACCCGGAGATCATGACCTAAGCCAAAGGCAGACTGAACCACCCAGGTGTCCCTTATGTACTGTTTTTCTATTCCCTATATTGTCTTCAACTTTAACACTTATCATTTCCTTCCTTCTAACTGCTTTGTATTTGGTTGACACTTTTTCCAGTTCCTTAAACTGTAAAGTTAGGCTATTGACTTAAAAATTTTTTATTATTATTTTTTTAACTTTGTTTTCTTTTTTAAGTAATCTCTACAACCAACCTGGAGGGGGAACTCACAACCCCGAGATCAAGAATCACACACTCTACCAACTGAGACAGCCAGGCACTCCTAGCTTATTTCTTTTTTATTGTATAGCTATAAATTTCCCTCTAAGTACTATTTTTTTTTTGGTAACTCATAAATCTTGGTATACTATGATTTTATTTTCAATCTCAAAGTATTTTTTAATTTCTTTTGTAATTTTTTCTTTGTCCCATTGGTTGCGTAAAACTATATTATTTAATTTCCACATATTTGTGAAATTTCCAAATTTCCATCTGTAAATGATTTCAGATCTCATTCTGTATTTTTAGAAGATGCTTTGTATGATTTCAAACTTTTTAAATCTATTGAGACTTACTTTGTGGACTAACATGTGGTTTATCCTGGAGAACATCCCATGTGCACTTGAGAAAAATGTATTTTCAGCTACTGTTTGGTGGATCTACTAGTAACAATATTCTCAGTTTTTGTTTACCTGGGAATGCCAATTTCTCCTTCATTTTAGAGGATGATTTTACCAGATACAGAATTCTTCCTTAGTAGCTCTGTTGTTCTTTTTTTCTCTCTCAGCATTTAGAGTATTTCATCCCACTGCCTTTTGGCTACCCTGGTTTCTGATGATAAATTGCCTTTCAATCTAACCCTAACCCTCATGTGTAATGAGTCACTTCTCTCTTGCTGCTTTCAAGATTCTCTCTTTGCCTTTGGCTTCCAACACTGATTATAATATGAGTCAATGTCAGTCTGCTTGAGTGTATCCTGCTTGGAGTTCTTTGAGATTCTTGCCATTCATCATGTGTACCTTCATGCCATTCATCAAATTTGGGAAATTTTTTTTACCATTATTCTTTTATATATATTTTCTGCCTGTTTCTCCTTCTCATCTTGTACCGAGACTCCTATTTTGAGTATACTGATAATATTTCAAAGTGTCCCACGGGTCTCTTAGGCTCTGTTCAATTTTCTTCATTCTTTTCACTTTCTGTTCCTCAGACATAATATCAGTTGATTCTTTTTTTTTCTCAAATCTGTTGTTGAACCTCTCTGGTGAATTTCCTACTTCAGTTATTACACTTCTCATTCCAGAATTCCTAGTCGTTCCTTTTTATAATTTATCTCTTTACCAATATTCTCAATTTGATAGTCTCTGCCCTTTTCATAGTTTCCTTTAGTTCTTTGTACATGGTTTCCTTTTAGCTTTTTGAGAATACTGATTATAAGTCCAATGTCTGCGCTTCCTCCAGGAATTTTTTATCAATTCCTTTTTCTTCTTTACGGCCCCAAATTTGTTTCTTTGAATGCCTTTTTTGTTGTTGTTAAAACTGGATGTTTTGAATATTATAACACAGGAATGGTGGAAACCAGATTCTACCCCACCCTAGGGTTTGTTGTTGCTGCTTGTTTTATCTGAGTTTATGTGTTTGTGACTTTCTTGAACTAATTTTTCATAATCTATATTCTTTGTTATATATGGCCACTGAGATTTCGGTCCTGTTAGCTTAGTGGCCCTGTAATGACTCAACAAAGATTTCTGTAAATGTGAGATTGTGATTTTTTTTGACTAAGCATTTGCCTGGTTGCTATAAAGTTCTGATTAGTTTCTACAGTTCTAAGAAAGTTGATTCTCACAGGTTTTGCCAAACTATTTGTTTGCTGAGACTTTCTATTTAAACATTTGTTACAGAAGTATTTGTGATTTTTAAAAACATTTTTATAATAGTTACTTTAAAGTCTATCAGATCATTCCTACATCATTGTCCCCTCAGTGTTGGCATCTGTTGATTACTGTTTTCCATGCAAGTTGAGATTTTTATTGTTCTTCCCATACTAATTCTGAATTACATACTGTGTATTTTGAATATTTTTTATAATCTCCTGGGTCTTGTTTATATTCTACAAAGAATGTTGTTTTTGTTTTAGCAGACCATCTGCCTAGTTAAGTTCAGGCTGAAATTTCCACAGTGGGCTGTGGTTCCAATGTCAGTTCAACTTTCAGAGCATTTCTAGTGATCTTCAGATCCTTCCTGCCTGCATGCCACCCAGTGGTTAGTATGTGACCTCTGTGGTGGTCTACTAGTTAATTCAGTTATCATTTATGCTAATTAAGATCAGGTCCATACATTAATGGCTCATGAGTGGGCCCAGAAATTTACAAACAACTTTATGAAGTTGGCGTTAACACACTTCTCCCTTCGTGTAATTTCCTGGAGGCTACCCTTTTTTGGTCTTCCTGCCAGAAATTCTGGACTCTAGTTAATCTTTTATGCTCTTCTACAACTGAGCCTCTGGATACACAGAACTAGTAACCAGCCTTCCATTCTTAAGCCAAAATCACCATCATCATCATTAGCAACAATAGCAGCAGCAGTAAAAGTTCTCCTAACTAACAGAATAAAGTGTCTGGAATTGTAGCAATTGTTAAGACTGGTGTCCCAGAGCAGGATACCTGAAATCTAGCACTTGGTGATCCATGAGAAAAGTGGCCGGCTCTCAATGCATTCACCCTAAAATAAAGGCTCCTGTTGACAGGCTAAGGCTACAAATAATGAGTTATCATGTTTTTGTTGGCTTGTTCTTAAAAGAGGATGGAAAAGAAGTATTTTTAAAAGTCATAATATATTATAAATATAACATGAATATAAATATAGTAAAAATAAACAGAAAAAAAATTACCACAGAGGAAACAGGTAACTGAAAAAAACAGAAGAAAATTTAACATTTCCTATTTAACTATCATGTCAACAAATCAAGAATAGGATACTGTGAAATAGGAATAACCACTAAACAAGGAAAAATCTCTTACAAATTAAAAATATAAAAAATTGCTAAATGAAAGGGCTGGAAGATAAAATCTAAAATATTCTTGAGAAATCAGAACAACAAAAAACAGAGAGACAGAAAATATGAGTTAAAAGAGTCACTACTGTCAATCCAGGACCTTTAATATCTGACTAATAGGAGTTCTAGAAAGAGAGAGGAAAAACAAGGGGGAGATTTATCTAAGAACAGAAAAGAGAAAATGATATGACACACCGATCCTACTAACCTATGGGGAGAATGAGGTAGTCACAGGAGAGGAAGCTGTTAAGGTTATCTCTTCATGTTGGGGCTTCAACTCCATGAGAGAGGAGAAATACACTGGGTAAATGAAGGTAGGCATTAACCATGAATAGAAGGATTCATGTCCTGGTTCCCTAAACCAGCTTGAGACCAGGAAGTCTCCCTTCCCTATAGCATAAGTTCATTTACCTCATCTTCCCAACACTCCAAATGCCACCTTATTAGAGTCAAAGTGGAAAGAAAGGGAAATAACTCAAAGAATGAGGAATTATCCCCCAAAGACTGAGTTACACTTGAAGAAGCTTTAAATGATGGGACTTGATTGAATTATGAATAAGATCTTTTCTTCCCAGGAATATATGGATTGTTTTATCTGAGGATACAAAAGAAAATGATAGCACAGAACTTCCCAGAGTTGCAGGACAAGTGCTGTCTCACTGACAGCATCTAGCAGTTTGAATCATAGAATATCCACACTCCGGTTGTATCATATGAAATTTCACAACATCAAGAATAGAGAAGTTCCCAAAAGCTGTCAGAGAAAAAAAAGTGCCCTATTAAAGAACAAGAGTTAGACAGGTAAAAGACTCAAATGCATACCTTTCTTAGAAAGAGTGAACCAAGAAAGATGACATAAAATCCAGACAGTGGACTGAAATGAAATCCATTGAAATCAGTGACTCTAACCAAGGAGAATAATGAAGGAAAGTTCCAGGATATCAGTGAAGACCTGACTAAGGTAGGAAGATGGAAGGCTTCAGGGAGTAATCCTAGCAAAAGCAGGGACTCCAAAGATTTCTATATTACTCCTAAGAATTTGGAACTCAGGGAGGTGATAAAGGCAGAAAAATAAGGAGAGAAAAGCCATTGAAACAACCCATGGAAAAAGCAAAAAGCTATTCAAGAAAGGAAATGGAATCATAGTATACTACTTTACACTGCTTGGTTGTACATGGAATAATGATATTTACATAATCATGATGATAAACACTGTATTTTCTACTCTTAGAGTCAACTAGTAGAAAAAGCACAAAAAATGCAATTATGGTTGCAACACATACCACAGCTGTTTGCAACTGTGAAAATATAAAGGTTTATAGTAAAAAATACAAGTAACAGCCCAGAGCCAAAAGATAGTGTCTATTGTCTGTTGTGGACAAAATAAAGGGGCAAACTTGAAGAACAGAAAAGTCACCAACAGAAGAACAAAAGTAGTAATTTAACTACACTGGGGGACATGGAGATGGGGCAGGGCATTTGAGCTAAATCCTCATTTGTGAGGGTGAAGTAACGTATTAAGAATAGATAACATCCAAAATTAGTAAATCAAGAAAGAATATGAAAAGTATATTATTTCGAGATATAAACACAAACATCACTTTGTCTCTACTGAGGTGACTGATGTGTTTCCTTCCACGTATTTTGTGTATTTACTAGCAAGTATGCTGGCACGTTGATGTGTACATTTCTCTTCCATATCCTTACCCAAATGGCAGCATGCTATCCATACTATACATACTATTCTCATACCTTGCCTTTTTTATTTAATGATGTTTCTTGCAGATATTTCTGTATTACTACTGAATGTCCTTGTATTTTTAATGGCTGCATATTATTCCATTATTTAGATGCATAATTTATTTAATTGGGTCTGTACAGTCAATTCCCTGGGATGAAAATTAGCCCACCAATACACACATACATGCATACATCTCTGTCATACTTACTCTGAGCTCTTCTGGGCCTGTATAGATTGAAAGCAAGTGTAGAGTACTCGGCCAGTCTAAAAGAAAAAAAAAAGGAAAAAGAAAGAGAAAGAAAGAAAGACAGAAAGAAAGATCACACAGAGAAGGATTACTTTAGTAGATTCAAACCTAATACTCATATCCTTACATGGGTGGTATCCGAAGACCTTCTAGAAGTGGAAGGTTAAAAGGGATTCCGATTTCCATAAAGGATCATGTACATGAAATGGCCTTAATGAAACATCTGTTCATGTGACAGCAGAGAATTTCTTATAAACATGAGGACCAAGAAACCAAGAACCAGAGCATTTGAACAGTTTTGTTGGAAGCTGACAAACTTATCCAAATATTTATAATGACAGTAAATAAATTTATAATGACAAAGCCAAAATCACTTCAATGAAGTATAAACTTCAAGATTACTGTTTCTGGAAAAGAGTGGCTTTATGAACAATATTCATTATTAATATAACTTCTGACCATATAACTAATGTACTAAAGGACAGAGCATACTTGAGATAGTTTTGGCAAAATTCATTCCTACAATGTTAAATGGTAATTTTCTTTTTGTTTGAACTGACACATAGTCAAACCTCTTGACATAAACAAAGAATTCAAACAGAAACACTCTACATAGAAAACTGCTAAGACTAGCCATTGACTGGGCTGTTCAACTTCTCTTAACTTCTCTGAGCTTCTCATCCATCAAATGCAGATAATAATAATCCTCAGGGCGCCTGGGGGGCTCAGTCAGTTAAGCATCCAACTCTTGATTTCAGCTCGGGTCACGATCGCGGGGTGGTAAGATTAAGCCCCGCAATGGGCTCTCTGCTCAGCACGGAGTCTGCTTGAGATTCTCTCTCCCTCTCCCTCTGCCCCTCCCATGCATGCTCTCTTTCTCTCTAAAATAAATACATAAATAATCCTCATCCTCATAGACCCATGGTCAGGGTTAGAGCATGCTTATGTCAAACACCATACAACAGATTGATAAACGGCAGCACCTGTGGCCGTCATTATTATATTATAATTATATAATTATTATTACCATCAAAATTTATACAGAATCTGGCCCCTTTTCATTAGCTCCACTCCTACCACCATGGTCAAATCTCCATCAACTCTTGCCTAGATTACTCCAGTATCTCTCTAACTGGTTTCACAGATGTCATGGATTCCATACTCCCTCCTTCCCTGTGCACCCACCCCCATCCCCCATCCAGTCTACTATCAACACAGTAGCCAGAGAGATCCCATTAAAACGTAAATTCACCCTCCAGTGGCTTCCCAAGTCAGTCAAATCAAAGGCTTCATGAGATCTGGCCCCTGGTTACCTTTCAGACCTCATTGTAGAACGACCAAATGAGTTATTGTCCAAACCAGGATATTTTCAAGAAGGAAAGGTCCTAACCAAATAGGAGACTGGGATAATGGGATAAAACTGGGACTGCCAGAGGCAAACTGGGACATATGGTCATGGTCTTCCTCATTCTGCTGTAGCCACACTGACTTCCTTGATGTCCCCTGAACATGCCACACTCACCTTTCGGTCTTTGCACTGGCTATTTCGTCTGCCTGGAATGCTCTTGCCCCAAGAAATCCACAAGACTTGCTCCCTCACTTTCTTCAGGTCCTGACTCAATGACCCTTCTCATTGAAACCTTCCCTGGCCACCCTATTAAAATTGCAAAAAGATTTTTCTCTATTCTGTGTGTGTGTGCTTACACACACATGCACACACACACACACACACACACACACACACACACACACACACAAATACCTTTGTGTTTTTATCTTCTATGAAACAGGAAAAAATAAGTCCTACAAAGCCTTGATCCATCATCTGGTACATGGCTTGCGTGCGAACATCTGCAAATAAACAAAAATTAAAATCTGCTGTCAATAAACTATATCTCGCAAACACAAAGATTTAAAGATAATAGCAGCATATAGTCCTCCCAGGAGTCAGACTCTACAGGCAGAACAGAGATATATCCTAAGGACAATATGACTGCCAAAGTGTAAACATTTTACTGGGTGAGGGAAGAGTACATTGAGAAGTGTGCAATTAAATAAGAAAAGCAGGATTAATAACTCCTCAGCTGGCCCCCCAAAACTTGATAATTCCTTCCATGAGATTCAAAGAGAAACGAAGGCCCTGAAAGTAGACAAACAGCTTCCTCAAATAAGCCTTTTGATGGACGTTTTTAGGGAAATGCATACATGACAGTTGACAATGAAGAATGGAAATGTAGAAGTATTATGGAGTAAATTCTCATAGAGACTGCAACAGAATTAAAACCAACATTCCAGGGAGCAGAAACAAAATCTCAGTTAAAAGATTACCCCAAACTGAATGGAGGCTAAATTTAAAAATTTGAGGTCTTCAGACCTCATTGTTCATTGTTTATGAAGGATATAAGAAATCAAGTATTACAACAAAATGCTGAAGGGTGTGGACTTATGCCCAGTTACTTTGGCAATATATGTTCCTTTTTTTTTTTAAAGATTTTATTTATTTATTTGACAGGCAGAGATCACAAGTAGGCAGAGAGGCAGGCAGAGAGAGAGGAGGAAGCAGGCCCCCTGCTGAGCAGAGAGCCCGATGTGGGGCTCGATCCCAGGACCCTGAGACCATGACCTGAGCCACCCAAGCGCCTCTGGCAATATATTCTTCAACACTGGGACTTCTCCCCCTTGTCTTCCGAAGTGAACTAAAAAACTTTTTCATCAAATTTGTTTATAATGATTCTAAGGAGTATTAACTTGTAACTTCTAGAGCAGAATGCTTGTTTGGGAAAATGTAATTTGTTACAGTGATTGGTTGGAAGCTTAAACAAAGTTGCAACCTGTATCTGTCACGGGAGCTTGAGCCAATCCAACGCTGGTGGTAGATTACCTAATACGTCACTGTTTGTTGCAGTGCCAATTACCTCAGTCCGGAAGAGCTGAGCAGATCTTAAAATTGTGAGTATAGCTACAGGCACATTTCTCTTTTTCATACACACAAGGACAATAAAGTCTCATGAGATTTATGAAATAACCTACACCATCTAAATCCCTTTCCTTTCTCTTTTGCAAACTATATATAGATAACATTTTGGTAAGTTAACGGTGTGGGTATGACATAACTTCAACTATCTTTTCCTCCACCACACCTACACTTCCTCCTCCATTTCCTATGTTCATAAATAGCATTCCTACTAACCCTGACTCATACAAATAGTTCAAATACTGCCTCCTCTGTCTCTGGTTTCAGATAAGGTGTTTCAACTCTCAGCCTCAGCTCAGTTTCTATCCTTAAGAGCCAAGCACTCCTCATTAACTGAGAAGTGTTTTTAAGGAGTAGAATCATTGTAGTATCAAATGCTACAGAAGACGGCGACATAAAATGTTTACTAGATTTTTCTCTCTGGTTTTTGTTTTTGTTTTTTGGAGGGAGAGCACGCATGTGAATGAGGGAGGGGGAGAGCGAGAGGGGGAGAGACGATCTCAAGCGGACTCCACACTGAGCATGGAGCTTTCACGGGGCTCGATCCCAGGACCCTGAGATCAAGACCTGAGCCAAAACCAAGAGTCGGATGTTCCACTGACTGAGCCCTCCAGGTGCCCCTAATGTTTACTAGATTTTCAACGGATGTCACTGATTACTTTCAGTGGACTGGGAGGCAGACTAGAGCAGGGTGAAGAGTGTAAATGAAAAGTGAGAAATGTCTTTGACCTGAAGGAGAATTGGGATTGGCAAGTATTTTTTTGTTGTGTTTTCTTAAACATGAGGTAAAGCTCCATGAAGGTAGAGGCTATGTTTTTCTCCTTCACTGCTTTATCCCCAGCACCTGGAGGGCTGGACACACAGTAGATGCTCAATTTATTTCTTGAAGGAACAAATAAATGATGGGGAAAATCCAGTACAATGGAAAGGGATATAGATGTTGGAGAAAGAAGCACAATGAAGACTGTAAGGTTCTTCAAGTCACAGGAAGCCAAGATTAAGAGCCAGAATGGAAGGATGTCTATTAGCTAAGAGGAGGGAAAAGGAGAAGATGAGCCCAGTGATAAGTAGGTGAGTAAAGAGAAATGGAGAAAATTCCTTTCTAATGACTCCCATTTCCTTTATTAAAGTAGGCATCAGGGGCGCCTGATCAGCGGGGAGCGGGCTTCTCCCTCTGCCTGCTGCTCCCCGTGCTTGCGCTCTCTCTCTTCTTGTCTCTCCGTCAAATAAATAAGTAAAATCTTTAAAATAAATAAATAAAGTAGGAAGCAGTATTATCTGCTGAATGTGAAAGAGGAAGTGAGTTCAGAGGTTTGGGAATGACAAAAAAGCTAAGGAACTGATCCATGTCGAACTAAAAGGACATGATACTAGATGCCATGCATGATCTGAGAACCGGCTCTGGACTGGAAAGGAAAAACTGCTACAAAGGACAGAATTGGGAGAATTGGCCAAATGTGAGTAAGTTCTGTAGATTACATAAAAGGATGCTATCAATGTCAACTTTCCTGATGCTGGTAATTGCACGGTGGTTATGGAAGTAAATATCCTTGTTCTTGAGAAATATACAATTTAGTATTTAGGGATAAAGGAGCATCATGTCTACAACTTACTCTCAAGTTGTGTCTATAGAGAAAATGATAAAGCAAATGTGGCAAACGGTTAACAATTATTGAATGCGGTTCTTTATGCTGTTTTTGCAATTTTTCTGTAAGTCAGAAATCCTTTAATAATCAAGTTCTAAAACATTAGCAGGTATGTTTGACCCACATCACCCTTACCTTTGTTCATGTACTTTATATCCCTACTCCTTCATGGCAAAACCCAATCCAAAGCCAAAAGACTCACATTATACTCTTCAAGGAGTAAGATCCTGGAAGTGGGTTATCAAGTTCTGCTCCAAACTAGTTTCCACTTTATTCCCTACTTATAAAACTTTGTCCTTTGCACATCTTATTGCTATGGGGGGGGGACATAATTTAACATTGTTGGAGTTTGTGCCTTTCATTACAGAATGTTCTCTCGCCCCTTTGCTAATGATGTAACTGTGACTTTTCTTTTCTCTATAGAGCTAACCTAGCCTGTTACTCTTTTAGGTTTAAAGCTTATCTTTTTTTTTTTTTTCTAAATTTAAAGTCTAAGTTTAAAGCTGTCCTTATTTTTTTTTTAATTTAAATTCAATTAATTAACACATAATGTATTATTTGCCCCAGGGGCACAGGTCTGTGAATCATCAGGCTTACACACTCCACAGCGCTCACATAGCACATGCCCTCCCCAATGTCCATCCCCCAGCCACCCCGTCCCTCTCCCGCCCCAACCAACCTCAGTTTGCTTCCTGAGATTAAGTTTCTTATGGTTGTCTCCCTCTCTGTAAAGCTTATCTTTAATGACATTTTCTTCTTGTTTCATTTCTTAGTCCTAAGGCTTTTATTTTACATTTGCTGCTTTAACTTGCTGGTGCAAATGCTCTTTATGTCTTCCTTATTGTAGTTACTCTTTATTTCCCCTTTAGTATTTTAACTGTTTTTCTTCCTCACAAAATCATAAGGTCCAAACCAGCAGAAACTGTGACCACATTGTTGCATCCATTATAAATTTGTTGGCTAATCACTTTTCACTCCTTCTCACTTGCCATTCCTATTACACATAATTCCTGTACACACTTTAAATCATCACTCATGTTTTTTCCCAAGACTTGCTAACATGGGGCACCGGTTTGACTCGATTCTTCAACAGCCATTTGGAGATGAGCTATGTATCTTTGTAGCTACACGATTCCTCAGGCTCTGGAAGTCCACACCAATCTAGCCATTGTGAAGAGCAGTTCAGTTGGGAGAGGATTTTTTCTTTAGTTTTATCTATAGTTTGGAGATCTTCCAGTGTTGTCTGCCCTTCAACTTTTTTTTAAGATTTTATTTATTTGTTAGAGAGAGAGAGAGCGAGCACAAGCAGGCAGAGCGGCAGCAGGCAGAGGCAGAGCGAGAAGCAGGCTCCCTGTCGAGCAAGGAGCCCGATGCGGGGCTCGATCCCAGGACCCTGGGATAACGATCCGAGCCGAGGGCAGTGGCTTAACCCACTGAGCCGCCCCAGCACCCCATGCCCTTCAACTTTAGATATTCAGTCATGCTCTCTCCACATTGAGTTGTACAGATAAATGCTTTGCTACTGTGCTAAGCATGGGACAGAACGTCTTATACAGGATTTCACATATTCTGATTTTCTGTCAGTGAGGAAACCGTGGCACAGAGAGTTAAAAGATCTTCTCAACCTGTAAAGGACTGAAAAGAGATTCTAGCACACCTGTTCCCTGACAGAACATAAAGCTGCTGTAAGAACTCTCTGAGCTTTCCATTTTGTTCTTTATTCCCTTTCCTTACCCAGTTAGGTGTTACTATTTTTTTCAATGTAAGATCTCAATGCTCTAGTCTCCAAATTTATTTTGTGTTAAATTATTTTCCTTTGGCTTCTTAATCATCGCATTATTTACAGCTGAAGAAAACATCCAGAGACTGATAAAGTTTTTTTCCCAAGTTCTTAAGAGTTTCTTTTTTTGCCAGAAAATTCTCCATTGTACTCATTACCATAGTGACAATATCGTTCAGGAATAAATACACTCCAACCTTCCTTTCATTGGTGCTTGGTACTTACTTCTCTCTGGCTATGCTACTACCATGGGAGAAATTTGAGGCAAATCTGATTTTAGTGTTAATGGTGGCAGGAAAAAAAATGCTATTATTTTGAGTAAAAGTTAGATAAAACCAAACACTGAATTTATTCAGTGATATTAAGGTTTTACAGGAATATATTCACAGCTATAAAAACAACACTTATTAGGACATTAGTGAGCTGAAGAATTTGAATAAGGTCAGTAACTTAAATAATAATACTATTTTAATATTAATTTCTCAATTTTCATAAATACACTGTAATTATGTAAGAGAATGTCCTTGCATTTAGGAAATTCATACCAAACATTATTCAGGAGTTAAGGTGAATACTGGCTGTGACTTATTTTCAAATAACTTCAGATAAAACATACACACACAAACATAGAACAGAAGAAAATGTGGCAAATCTGGGGTGAGAGATTCGGGAATTCTTTGTACTATTTTATCAACTTTAAGTTTGAAACATAGGTTTAAGAACACCTCTATTGTTACTGCAAGCTCCACTTTAATCTTTTTTCTTTTCCAATTGAAAAAACTCTCTTGATGATATATTTTTTGTTGACACAAGATATCCTAGGCATGTCACTCTTAATGTTAGCCACAGGTCAGGTAAATTTCTGTCAGCAAGAAACAGAGCAAGTCTATTCGCTCCCTTACTCTGTACCAGTATTTAACTGGGACTACACACCAGAATTCTTTGAGGAGTATATTATGAAAAGAACATACCCGCCTAGGACCTACTCCCAGAGGTTACTATAGCAGGCCCAGGTGGGAAAGATGAGTTTAAGACAGGTGCATCTCACAGCAGCTCTCCCACGTGATCCTGGGAGGCCTCCCTCCCCACCCACCACTCTTGACACAGAGGACCACTCATCTGTCATTATAGTCCGACACTGGCACAAGCCCCTAGACTGGAAAAAGAACACCACAGTGAAAAGTGAACTTAACCCATGTAAGCCTCAGGTTACCCATCAGTACACTGTGGGGAGTATCTCTAACTCATGGCTGCTGTGAGGACTGGAGGAGAAAACATTCACGAACCATTAGCAAACAGTTACATGCCGAACAATGTTAGCTCACTCTCCCTAAGCGAAGTTACTCTACTTCTCTCACGAAGTCAGGCAGAAACAACAACAAAATGACCAGCACTCAGAAAAGTGGTAAAGATAAAAAGAGAGAAAACCATTTTGTTACGCCGTACGGATTACTGGGATGAGGAGGTAGGCTGAGAGCCTCAACAGCTAGGAAGGAATATGTGTGAAACCTGAGTTTTGTAAATCTCACCCCTCACCCCTTCGAGTCTTCTGAATGGGAGTGTACTAGACGGAGGTGTTCAGCAGTCACCAAGTTTCAGTGACAATTTAATGTTTTTTTATGTCAGCCAACTGTCAGGCTCTAGTTAGTAATGGTGTCTGGAAGACATTGAAAATGGGGTGCAGAAAGTATAGCTCTATTAAAAATAGTATGACATAAATCATTACTTTTAAAACATAGCAAAATAAAAACAAGGGCACCTGTTTAAGGATAATTAAAGTATGATTTAAAATAACCATCATTCATGTAACAGAGAAAGATGATACTGATTTCTAAGAACAACAAACATGGGGCGCCTGGGTGGCTCAGTCGGTTGAGCATCTGTCTTCGGCTCAGGTCATGATCTCAGGGGCCTGGGATCGGGCCCCACAGGAGCCTCCCCGCTCAGCCGGGAGTCTGCTTCCTCCTCTCTCTGCTTCTCCCTCTCCCTTGGCCCCTCCCCACCGCTTGTTCTCTCTCAAGTAAAAAAATGAAATCTTTAAAAATAAATACATAAAATAAATAAAAATAACAAACAATACAAGATTATAATACTTACCAACATGTGAAGGCCAAACAGTTATATGAGGATGGGAATGATACCAGCCCACAACTCTCATGGGACGACCTGTTAGTTCAGCCAACCTGTGTGTCTGTCAAGGGATTTTCAACTTGTGGGGAAAAAAAATCTGTGATGCTAATGAGGGCTCAGAAAGCATCCTGAGGTTTTAAATAAACCTATTACAACTTAACGTCAACAAAAGAACGAAATAAGGTCAATACCCAGACTTTCCCAGACCTCCCATTTAAAGCCAAAGGTATTTCTTTTTATAACTAGGATCAATTTAGGGCACCTGGCTGCCTCAGTTGGTAGAGCGTGCAACTTTTTTTTTTTTAGATTTTATTTATTGGACAGAGAGACAGAGATCACAAGTAGACAGAGGGACAGGCAAAGGGAGAGGGAGAAGCAGGCTCTCTGCTGAGCAGGGAGCCTGATGTGGGGCTCAATCCCAGGACCGTGGAATTATGACCTGAGCCGAAGGCAGCCGCTTAACCAACTGAGCCACCCAGGCACCACAGCATGTAACCCTTGATCTCAGGGTTATGAGTTTGAGCCCCAGGTTGAGTATAGAGGTTACTTTAAAAATTAATTAATCAGTTAAAATAAAAAAAATAGAATCCATCTGGCTTCCATTAAGGTATATAGTTATATCCTCTTAATCCATTTAGCCAATGTTTGATCAGGTAAAAAATTCATTTGATTTCTCTCTGGCAGCCTGCCAGCGTCAACGATAGCAACTGGGATGGTTTCAGACACCAAATGACCAGAGACCCACTTTGGTCTCCCCATGTGTCTCGAAGTACACCACCAAAGAATATTTTCTTCTTTTGATCCGGAAACAAAATGTTCCCATAACTCTACCTGAGGCTCTGAGTTGAGATAAGAAGCTGCCCCTTCTGCTGCTCTTGTGAGACGCTGGTTTGTTTCCCTGCAAATTACTTACATTAAAACGCAATGATCGAAAAAAAAAACAAAAACCAAAACTGCAATAATCCTTTCTGTACAGCAAATCCTAAGAATACTTTCTAAATAATTTTTTCGAATGCCGAAAGAGGTTACTTAACCTCTCTAAACCCATTCCTTCAGCTTGCAGACTGGGGAAATTCTGCTTCAAACAGCAGTAAAGAGTAAATGAGGTAATCCATGCAAGACGTTTCATAAACGCTTAAGAAATTGTCATTGTAACTTCCAAGTGCGGTAACACGCAACAGTGTTTCCAGCCACCCCCCATCTTAGGACTGGACTAGTTTCATTTTGAAGTTGTAATATATAATCACAATAATAACAATAATACGATTATATTCTGGGAGATGGAGAATAGATTAGAGGCTGCCAGGGGCTAGAGCAGGGGTTGAGGGAGTGGGTGTGATTTCTACAGGGGCATCTTCGTAGATCTACACAGATCTACATAGATCTTCATGGTGATGGAACAATTCTGCAATCCTGACTACTGTGTTGGTCACATATATTAACACATGTGACAAAATGGCAATGGAATGACACACATTGTATCAATGTCAGTTTTCTGGTTTCCATATTGTACCGTCAATTATTTAAGATGTAGCATTTGGGGGAAACTGGGTCAAGGGTACAAGAACCCTGCTATACTATTTTTGTAACTTCCCAGGAATCTGTAATTCTGTCAAAATAGAGTTTGAAAAGAAGATGCACAAAGTACATGCTGTAAGACACTGATACATGTGATTATATAAAAAATGTGAAACTAATTTGATTGGAGAAATATACACACACTATGAATAAGCTGAGTAGAATCATTATCCTTATCACGAAGGGGTAATTTCCTTAACACAGAGTGCCTACAAATTATTAAGGAAAAGATTTCTAAAGCAATAGAAAGATGGGCAAAGAAATGACCAGATAATTCTGAAAAAAATAAATGATTCTTAAAAATTAAAAGCTGACCACATTTACTCATAATTAGAAAAATACTAACTAAAATGACAAGAAATAAGATAAAGTTTTTTGCTAATCAGATTGGCAAAAATCGATAGCTTTGATATACCCTGGCCTGGGAGCACAGAAACAGAAACTTGTGATAACCCACAGTGTTTACGAAGGTGCAGGGCACCAGGCACCCCTGAATACCGCCAGAGAAAAAGCTGGCTAAGCAGCTACAGCTACAAGCACACACAACCTTTGCTTCAGCAGCTCCAGCTCTCGGACCAGACCGTACAGATCCAAGTGCGCGTCTGTGAACTGCGGGTAAGGTGTAAGGTTACACGGTAGCAGAGGAAAGGGCTCCTGCCAACCTAAACACATGCACGAGGACAAAGCAGTCATCCAGGGCTATATTCTGCACCTCTAAGTACAATGTGAACAACTGTCTGGATACACACTGTTAAGCAAAGTCATGAGCTGTTATATATTAGTTTTTTTTTTAATAGAAAATATTCGTGTACATTTCCGTATGCTCAGAATTCAACAGTAGGGGATACATGAAAACCTGATAACCCTAGTTATGTCCAGGGACAGACCATGAGAGAACTGAGGCATTGAGGTTGGAGAGAAACACTTACTTTGTACATGTTTTTGTACCTTTTAAAGTTTGTACTAAGCATGTGAACTGCCTATTTTTAAAAGTTACTTTTAATTGACAAGATAAACTTAATAATAAAAAACACTGAATTACTAAAAGCCACTGATGCAAATTTAACTTTCTATAGCTGAGGTATGGAGTCCCGATCATAGGAAGCAAAAGTCTTATTTGATACTTTTTTTGGTTATATTTAACATGGAACATTGCATTCGGTTTTTAGCAATGCATTTTTTGGAGAGGCAGCCTCAAAAGGAAATCTCTCCAAAGTATGGAGACCAAGATCATCAAAGGCCTAGAAATGAAATCATATTAGGAAAACTTGGGAGGGGGACAGAGGGAACTAGAGAGGGGCAGTGGGGGAATGAAAGGAAGGAGGAGGGAACTCCCCCATAAAGTTCATTGTCACAGGTTTGACCTTGGGATCTTCCCGCATTTAAGAGCAGGAACGTTAGAAATTTCTAATTTTTCTAATAAGAGCCACTCAAAAGGAAAAATGGGAAGAAAATCTGATTAATCAAACAACTGGACCTGACGGGTAAATAGGAAAACTGGGAAAGAGTCACCAGGAAGAAAACCTGCGAAATTTCCACCTGCGAAATTTCCACAAGCAGGCTAAGGCGGCAAACAGAGGAGCCTGGCCCAGAAGCCCCAGAGCACGTAAAAACTTCTTATTGACTAGTAAGGATATCTCTGCCTCTGTTGAGGCTGCAGACAGCTGCTCTGGAGAAATTTCCACTCGGTCCTTCCTCTTGTCAGAACGTCGCAAGATGATGACAGAATGAATGTGAACAATTCTGATGGTGTCAACCTAGAGGAAAATCCACAGAAATGTTTACTTCTGTCTTTCTCCAATAACACGTGTACTGTATTATATTATCAGGTTAAAAACTGCATTTAGAAAACTTGATTTTGTCATGAATAATAGAATACGTCAAATAGAAGACATTTGGATGAAGGAACAGTGTTCTGAATGTTAACTAATAACCATTTGATTTACAACTATGTGCAGGATACTCTCACAGAAAAGAACACGAGTCAGAGTCTGACAATCCACGGCTGACAATCAGAGGCTGACATCCAAGTATTCAAAATGCTATCAGTCTGCTTAAGCAGCAAGTATCATACACGAAATTATAATGAAATCATGTAGTAGAGCTTAGAGGAAAGGAGTCACTTCGATTAGGAAAAAACTTGTCACGGGCCACCAAGTGTACTATTTCCTGGTTGCTCTGAGTGTGTGTGCGTGTGTACAAACACACAGAATTTCTGTAGGTGCTAAATTGATATAAGTAAGATGTCTGGGAGACATGTTGGCCAACTGCTTTAAGTACAGAACTTGAGATGGAATGGCAGACAGTAAGACCAAGAAAGATCAGGATAAAAATGTATGGGGCCTCGACACCATGATCGGCAGGATGCACAGGAAGGAAGGGTACTGTTTTAGACAGCCTGGATGTGAAGTAATGACAAAATACTGGGCTAAGTGGATGGAAGAGACAGAAGAAACAGATTTGAGATTCATTAAGAAGGAAGAATCCACAAGATTTGGTAACTAATGGCCCATGGGTGATAGAGGACAGGAAGTTGATAAGGATAACCTCTAAAATTACAAGGTTGAATCTCAGTGGAACACAGGAGGCAGATCTAAGTTTAAAAAGGATCAGGAGGGAAGGAAATGAGCTGATCTACGATAAGAAGATGTAAATAAGAGTCAAGGAATAGAGCAGGGAGAGGGAGCAGGGGTCTAGGCCCGAATTAACGGGGGTTCCCATGTTTCAGATGAGGCAGACCAAGAAGAGCCAAAAAGGAAGACAGAGGAGTGAAAATCAGAAGTATGAGATGGTTTACAAGTTTCATGGGAAAACACAGGTGTGGCATTGGCAGATGTGAAATCACAGAGGAGACTCATGAAGTCAGCAGCCATTAGGCACATGTGGTCAGCTTTTTGCCTTTTTCCACCAAGTGAAGTCTTTCACAGCTTCAAATTCCCTGCTCACTCTCCCCTCCCGTACGACTGTTTTTATAATACACACATGTCTCACTATAGTTTATCGCATGTTGACGTAATTTTCTCCTCTACTAGAACATAAGCTTCGGAAGGGCAGGCAAGGAGCATGTTTTAGTTATATTTTTATCCCCATCAAGGGTACAGTGTCTGGCAGAGTACACAATAAAGAAAATCAAAAGCAAAGATAGAAAGACCCTTGACCTCCCAAGGAGCAACAGGACAAAAAGCTGAGTTTTCAACAGAAACCATGAAAGCCTAGAGAGGATGTAGTGACATATTAAGTGCATGAAGACAAGATCCACCAACCAAGAATTCTATATTCTAAGGTTCTAGCATTATTAGGGAAATGTTATCAGGAAATAGTTATCAGGAAAATGAACAAATCAGGAATGCATACTGAAATATGCAGCATAAGCACTAAAAGGAAAGTGAAAAAAAATGTTGCAACTGGGAGGCTCAAAGTGAGATAATAAAGCATATCTGATTGACTCAAAAGGCAAGAAAAAGAGAAAAAGCAAACAAGCGGATCTAATACAAAGCAAAAAGATAAATGTAATTGGAGTGTCATCAGACTAGATTTTTATTTTTTTTATTTTTTTGTAAAGATTTTATTTATTTATTTGTCAGAGAGAGAGAGGGAGAGAGAGCAAGCACAGGCAGACAGAATGGCAGGCAGAGGCAGAGGGAGAAGCAGGCTCCCTGACGAGCAAGGAGCCCGATGTGGGACTCGATCCCAGGACGCTGGGATCATGACCCGAGCCGAAGGCAGCTGCTTAACCAACTGAGCCACCCAGGCGTCCCCAGACTAGATTTTTAAAAAACTAAATGCTGCTAATAAGAAACACACACTTTAAATACCAGTATACAAAAAGACCAAAAATAAAAGGATGGCAAAGATATGCCATGACAACATCTACTAAAAAGATAAGATCACTGAATTCATGAAGTTTAGTATCTATTTGACCAGTACAAATCAATACAGAATTCCAGATGAGGGCATGGACTCCTGAAAAATAAAATTACATCATTAAGACTGGCAATGTATTTTAGTAGGAGTTGATGCCCAGGGTGACTTTTTTCTCTCTCTGTTGTAAGATAAGATTTCAGTGCCTAGAGGAAGGAGGAAAAGAAGTTCAGGATAGGATAACAAGACCAGCCCAGACACAGATGAAAAACAAAATAAGACAAGTATAAATAAAGGCCACAAAGGACTCACAGATGTCCCTGAAAGCCACTGGTAGCTGACAGGCTTGAGGGTTAGGGTTAGGGTTAAGGTTAGGGTTAGGAATAACCCTAACCCTAACCCTGTTACAGTCATAGTCACATAAAATATTCCAGTTTAGCTAGACTGGCCCCATGCCTTTTCAGTCTTGGAATTCAAGTACTAAAACCCAGTTGCTTTTGCTCCTCTGTCTTGGTATAGAACAAGGGCTAGCAAAGTCTGGCCTGCCCAGCCTCCCTTGGGCAAAATCCGGCCACGTTTGTTCATTTATGTATTGTAGCTAAGTAACTGCAACAAAGAATGTATTTACCATCAGGCCCTTTATAGGAACTTGAGGCCCCTGGCATGCCTCTCCATGGCTCATGGGCAGGTAAACACTAATTTCCTATTTTACGGAATGTATGTTCATTCGTACAACACCTATTTATTGACTATATACTTGTACGTAAGGCACTGCATGAGAGCCTAAGTACAGAAAGATGAACAGGATATAGTAGTCATGTCCAGGAAGAGAGACAGGTGAACAGCTCTAGGACAGCACACATGTATTGTGACAGACATGCTCAAGGAGCAGTCAGAGCACAAAGGACTCTTTCTAACCTAGCCTACGGGTCAGGGCAGATTCCTTAAAGGAGACAGGCGGTAGCTGCAAGGGGTAAGGAGTTAACCAAGCAGAGGAGAGGGAAGCAGTCCAAGCATAAAATCCAGCAGAAACACGGAATGGAACAGTACAACATAACCTGGAAAATGCCGTAATTTACCATGGTTAGAAGTTGGAGATAAACAGAAATGATATCAAGAAGGCCCTGAATGCTTAACTAGTGGAGCTTCATCCTAAAGGTAATGGGAAATGCACCGATTTTAAGCACACTTATGTCACACTTATGTTTTCAAAAGATTATACCCTAAGCAACCAGAAGAGAGGACTAGAGACAAGAGACTGGAGGCAAGAAGACTGGGGAGAGGCTAGCAAGTGTTCAAGAATAGAAGTGACAAGGACCTCCAATAAGGTGGCCACAGTCGGGATGAGGTGCTGGAAATAAAACGGAAGCAATCTACGGTTGCACATTAGAATCGCCTGGGGAAGTTTTCAAACTCCTGCCGCCGAGGTCTCACCCCAGACCAACGAAGTGAGAATTACTGGGTAATTCCAAGGCACCCCCAGGCTTGGGAACTACTGTGGTGGAGGAATGTTGGAGTGGGTTCGAGGAAGAGGGAAGGTTCAGTTTTTGAACATGTTAGTTTAAGATGCCTCTGTCTAGCTAAACTTGAAATAGGCAGTAGAGTATGAAGTTCTAGAGTTTGGGATAACTGATATTAACTATAATCTACTGGATATTAACAAAATACTTATTGGCTACCTGCTATGTGTCAGGCACCTGAAAAAGTGCTTTCCATTTATTAACTTGGTAACCCCCCCAGTGATACATGCACCCCAATGTTTACAGCAGCATTATCAACAACGGCCAAATTATGGAAAGAGCCCACATGTCCATAGACTAATGAATGGCTAAGGAAGAGGAGGTATATGGTGGGTGGGGTGTGTGTGTGTGTGTGTGTGTGTGTGTGTGTGTGTGTGTGTGTTAGTCAGCCATAAAAAGGATGAAATCTTGCCATCTGCAACTATGTGGACAGAGCTAGAGTGGATTATGCTAAGTGAAATAAGTCTATCAGAGAAAGACAAATACCATACGATTCCATTCATATGTGGAATTTAAGAAACAAAACATGAACATAGGGGAAAAAACAAAGAGAGGCAAACCATAAAACAGACTCTTAACTATAGCGAACAAACTAGGGGTTGATAGAGGGAGGTGGGCCAGGCGATGGGTTAAAAGGGTACTGGGCATTAAGGAGGGCACTTGTGATAAGCACTGGGTGTTGTATGTAAGTGATGAATCACTAAATTTGACTCCTGAAACCAATATTACACTACATGTTAACTGGAATTTCAATTAAAACTTGAAATTAAAAATAACTATCTAAATAAAAATAACTCCCCAGTGACACAGTAAGGTTGGTTCTATTACCGTGTCTAGTTCACAAATGAGTGTTTTACGTCCATTACCCATATTCAACTCTCCCAACAATTCTATGAGGTTAGTTACTGTCATTATCCCTGTTTTACAAACAAAGAAATCAAAGTTCACAGATGTTAAATAACATACCTAAAGTCCCACAGTAAGTATCAGAGGAAAGATTTAAGCGAGATTGAACTTCAATGTTGTAGCTAAAGCCATAGGGAAGGTAATGTTGCCCAGAAGACATTCCGGGAAGGCAAGGAGGCCAAGCCAAAGACTTGGAGAATACCAATATTTAATGCAGAGGATGAAGAGCCCATAATGGATGGGAGGGAGAGAAGAGGAATAGGGAGATACAACAAAACAAACAGAAAACCCACGACAGTTCAGAGTTCCAAGGAGAAAGATTTAAGATTAGCACCAAGAAATAATCCACTGATACAGCTATGGGGAGGTGGCTGGAGAGACAGAACTGGAAACCAGAACTTGGTATGTGTGACTACTGAAAGTAAAGAAATTATAATGATTGTAGCCTATTCGTTTAAGAGGTCTGACTATTCAAAGGATTCTAGTAACTACAGGGATTGAAAAGTTATTTTTCTTTCCTTTGTAAAATGAGAGTAATTTAAGCACATCTGTATCCTAAGGGGAAAAAAGTGTCAAAAGGTTGAAGACTCAGAAGAGAGGATATTTGATAAACAAGTTTTTTGAAGAACCTGTAGCTCTGGATAGGAAGTAAACTTCTTTCCTTGATATGGGAAGAAAGGAGGCAAAGTGGTTAACATGGAGAAGTTTGGATATAAGGATAAAAAGTAGTTGTTTTGCCTGATATTTTTATCACGCCCATCATCTGCCTAGCAGAGAAGAGGCCATAATTTATTTTTACTGTATTTTATAAAAGTAGTGGCCTGCAACACATTGGATACACAATGAACCAAAAAGTGTAGGTTGAAAAACATTCTACTAGACCATGAAGGCTAGAGCATGCCAGAAAAGGCGAGGCAGGATTGTAGACAGGAAAAAAGTAAAGATAAACTAAGAATTATGAGTTATGCATAGTTTGCTTACAGCAGAAGGTTGCCAAAGTAGGATTTGGGACTTGAGATAAGGAGGTAAGAGTGATGTGAAAGAATTCACAGATCTCAAGGAAGCAAACCAGCAAAAGTTCAAGGAAGCAGGGAGAAGGGCCAGAGATCAGGCAGAGAACGGCAAGGAGAGCTGAGAGTGATTCCTCATCTGAATTTGCTGCAAACAGAAAAATTAGGTTCCAGTCCCAGTGAGTACACTCTTCATCTGGTTTTATTGGAGAGAACATCCTACCCAACCATAAGTGCGGGCCTGTGCAGATCGGATTAATCCCGGGCTGAGATCATCAGATTCAGGACAGAAATCCCTCCCCAACTGCAAATTTCTATCACCATGCAAAATTCTAGCATACATACCTTTTCAGCAACTGTGCGTATTTCAGTTCCAGTATATGTAAATTTGGAGTCACTCCTTTTGGGGATAAATTAGGGGGAAAAAAGGGAACTGAATTTTGGAATATAAAAAGATATTAAAGCAAAGTAACAAGATTTGCAGTTTTTGCAGTGAAACCTTAGCAGAAACAAAGGAAAAGTGGCAAAGTACATAATCTGTTCAGTGGCAAAGCGAAATTCCTAGAATATTGGGTATTAAGGAGGTGGGGTTGTGAAATACACACTCTGCTATGCTTTGAAATTTAAATAAACGTCACCCAAAGCTTTTGCCTCCTGGAGCACTCAAGTTTCTGGCCATCTGAGATCATTATAGAGCCCACCAGAGGGAAGCAGAAAGCCACTGACAGTTTAGATGAAGCAAGGAGTCAATAGGGGGAAATGTCTCTTAATATACTTATTATCTGCTGCAAAGAAAATTACCTGTATTTCGTTGTCATTTCAGGGGAGACAGAACATAAAACATATCAAGCCACAAAATGGAATGGAACAGTCATACAAAATTTTATGTGTAAAAGCTTTCATAGGTTCACTCATGATCTTGGTATCCCTACCCGTATTTTTTCCAGAAGGTCATACATATATCAAACTGAAAATTCTCCAAGTAGGAAGTAAGGTGGAAACCAACCTTCAGAGTTGGGGTGGAATTCAAAGTGTGTCCCTGAGGGAGCTCCGGATTCGTAATGGTAACTTAAAATAGAAGTTGTACACAATACTGCCAAACTTGTCATCATTTTGAGTTAACAGTAAGATATAGATCAAAAGATATGAGTAAAGAAATATATTCTTACCTTGTGTCATCATTCAACTAGAGTGGAAAAAAGCAGAAAACATTATTGATCACATTACGCCAGTCTGATGTACACGGATGGAGATTATATGAAACTTGGGTCATGTGTTCCTGTATACCAGCACGAAAGGCTGGAGAATTCTTACTTCGGATTATAAACAACTAAGGTATGTCTCCTCATCGTCTTTCGCCCCTCTGCAACACTTAACCCCGTGGAAACCTTTGCGTCTTTGGAACCCTCTTCCCTGTCCGGTTTTCTGATATCCTTAGAAGGCGTCCCAGGAAGAAGACTGGAGGCGAGGCCAGGGACCCTAACCGTGGTTGGCTGCTTCCCAATACATTCATTATAGTATTATACTTCATTATATTATATTATATTTCATTATACTACAGTGTCTTTGCGGCCTGACTCGCGGTTTTGGTCAATGGGGTAATCACTTGATCTAGAGAAACTGCAAGGCCCACCCAGAGGATTATGCAGATCGCTGTGGCGTTGCAGGAGGCTCAACGCGAGTTCAGCGACAGAAGACACGAGGCCTGCACTACCTGATCATCCCAAGTCTCGGTCCAAGGGTGTCGGTCAGAGGTTCCCCTAGCCTCCGCAGCCCTGGGCGCTGCCAACACCCACCCCCGGGACACGCTGCGACTGCTCAGCAGGGTTCCGGTCAGGCTAAGTGACCTACTCACCTCCCCTATACACAGCCCCATCACCTCCTCCTTCTCGGTGCTCAGAGCGTGGTTGAGGCAAACTAGGAAAGCATCCGACTCGAGATGAACCGCTTGCACGGCTTGTACCACCTGCACCGCCATCTTGGTCCGACCCTGCTCACGTCCGCCTCGGGCCCAATCCGGGCCTGGCCAACCGGGTACTCCGGAGCGCGGGTTCCGCGGGGGCGGGGCCTGGGGAGCGCGGGCGGGGCGGGACGGGGCGGGACGGGGCGGGACGGGGCGGGGCGGGGCGGGGCGGGGCGGGG
>NW_019154180.1:4116975-4188229 GCF_002288905.1 Enhydra lutris kenyoni | reverse complement strand
AGGCGGGGCGGGGAGGTCGGGGCGGGGCGGGGCTCGGGGCGGGGCTCGGGGCGGGGCTCGAGGCGGGCGCGCGGGGGCGGGGCGGGGCCGGCCCGGCGGCACCTGGGAGACGCCCGCGCCGGTTGGGGCAGGCGTGGCCGTCGGGCGCAGGGCGGTAGCCGGCCGCGGTCGGGGCTTGAGGCCCGGTGGCGGGGTGGGCAGGGAGGCGGCGCTCGCGGTTCGCGGGCCGACGTGCTCTGTGAGCGGCGCCCGAGCGGCGGGGCGGGCGCCTCTGGAGCGCCCGCGCCCATTTTGCCCGCCCGCTGAAGAGAGCCGTACGCGGCCTACACGCTCCGGGGACAGCCCTTTGAGGCGGCCTCGCTGCGCGCGCCGGCCTCCTGAGCCAGAGGGACGCTCCTGTGAAATTCGGTCCTAAGACAGTTCAGGTCTTATTTTATTTCGCTTCGTTTCCAAGTTACGGCCCCTGAATTTTGTACAACTCTCCCTGGACCGCTTCCGGTCGCCGGCCCTCGCCTCCTAACTTCGGTTCGGGTGACCTCGGCCCGGGATGCCCCTCGGCTCGCCCCGGGCTCACGTCCCGATCGCGGCTTGAGTGGCCCAGGGCGGGGGAACCTGGAAGTTTTAGCCTCGCTGCTCCTGAGGCGGATTAATTAGCCCAAGAAACATTATATTCATGTGAGTAACGTCTTCCAGAAACAGTGCTATACTGTATCTGAAAAAGTATCACTCTTAAGCTTGGCTGCTGCTGTGTTCTACATTGGCTCGTAGGGCTCCTACGCGTTCGGTGCAGGGAACGGGAATGGGGGACTCGAGTTGTATTAAAGGTCTGGGATGTCTCGCAGTCGATATCCACAATGTCAATTTCCTCAGCTCCCCTTGTCTCGATGATATCAGACGTGGTGAAATTCCATGGAAAACGGGTTTTCTTTTCAGGAATGTCAAACGTGCCACGGGTAAAAGTACAGCTCTTTCAACTCCCAAGATTAGGGATTACACGTGGGTTGTAGGAACCGTGCTAAATCAGAGTGTTTATGTCTGTTTGATCTGGTTTCTCTTCCCTGCGCAGTGTTGAAGCCAGGCAGGCATGGCAGTACTGGAAAGGGAACATTCCCAACATGCTCCTTGAAGAGGTGTTGATGCTTTGCTCTTTTCTCCCAACTCAGTTCCAACCCAAGTCCCCCCACAAACAGGGTCTGCATCCACTGAAATTATCTCTGACAGGTACACCGGCAACCCCCATTTTTACCTAACACAAAAGGATCACACGGCACCTCTTTCCATGATTCATCTTGGTAATGATGAACATTGGGCAAAACTTAAAGTGTGCAATTACATTGGACCCATTGAAATTTTCTCTTGTCTCGGTTTTACACCATGTATTAGTTATGTTTGTGACACATATTAGTTACTGTTTGTGGCTTGTACGCCCTGCCTTAATGGGACAACAACGGCTCTTCTCATTATTATCTTTAGCAATGGAATGTTTTGACTTTATAAAGTGCCTTTAGGCACCTTCAACAACAAAAACACCTTGTCTTTCTTGTTGCTGTTAGTCAATCTCAAATATCAGACCAACATTCTCTAACTTTTATAATGCTCGTGGCTGCATTTTACAGTTCTAAATGTTTAAGTGGAGTACAGAAAAAGACTATTACAGCATGCTTATTTTTTTGCTACCTTTCCATGTAAACTACCCAAATGGGAATCAGACTGTACAATTCCTAGCTGTGTTCTGACTTCATGCAAGTTACCTAACTTCTCTGTGCCTTACTTACTTCCCTTATCTGTAAGTGGCCGTAATAACAGTATCCATAAAACATAAAATAAGTAAGTGCTGACCATTATAATCAATACGTTGTTTATTGCTCATTTTACACCTCAGAAAACAAGTGTAGAAACATTAACGTGTCCCAATTTCCAAAGCTAGCAAGTGGCAAAATCAGGGCATGTATTCTTAGTAACTTCACCCATTGTGATTAAATCAGTTGATTAATTCACTTCAAAGAAAATAACTATGTTCAACCGGTTAGTGTTTACAGATTGTTCAAGCACCTGGAAATGGAAGTAAATTATACTTTTCATAAGGAAGTCTTTCTATGTTGTTTATCATCCATTTAATTTAACAGGAAATTTATGAAATTTTTCCTCCAAATGAAATTATGAAATTATTTCCTTACTAGGAAATAGTGTGTCTAGGCCAGTGTAGTCTCTGGCCATGAAATCAAGGTGACCCCCATGGGGACAATCTGCTTTAGTGCCTTAATGGATGATAAAGCCATATAAGCACTTTTTGAATCCACTTGAATTTGCAGATGGTAGTATTCCTTTGAGTTGAGTGGAGAAGGTTTATGTTGGGTATTATATTGCATGTTGTACCTGAGTTTATCTTGAGGATTTTAGAGATTCATCTTAGTTCAAGATGTTCTGAATTTTGTGAACCAAGTTTCATGTGCAGAAGAATGTTGTCTAATCAAATGAATTTGGGAAATGTTAAAATAAGGTTTCTTTACTGTGTGACTTGCCAGAGTTTTTACCACACTCATGAACCTTGTGACTATAAGATTCCCAAACTTATCTGACCAAGGAAAAAGTTAGGGGCAAGTGTTCCAAGAATGACATTTTAGGGAAATGGTTTCCAATTTATACAACCTGTGATTTTATGATCCTTCATCTTAATCTTGGGCCTTCAGCCTTTGCTTTTCTCTGGTAAGGATATTGTTGGCTTGTGCTCATGCAGCAGCTTCACCGTGAGCGGTAACACACATAAGCGCAGGGTCATGAGCGGGAGTTTGTTCCCCGGCTCATCCTCCAGATGCCCAGCATGTCGGCCTTCAGGTCCCAGCAGCACATCACACTGCCTTTCTTCTGAGAATGTTTTGTAGTGACTCATAGGCCTCTTTGTAGTAATTCATAGTAACTCAGACTATCATCTCCAATTTATCTGCCCTCTATATCACTGGAATCATTTCATTTTGATGTCAGTGCAACAAGTAAAATTTTGCTTTTCATTCAAAGCAAGCTTAAATGTCGGTATATTAGTTGTTGACTATCTGTGAAGGTGAGATGGTAGTGAAACTCTTAATACTTTGTTCTATTTTTTTTTAATGGCCATACTTATTTCTTTTGTACTCAAAATCCAGACTTTAATATATATATTTTTTACATTAGTATTTACTTGCTTTTTGTTTGTATCTCTGCTTTCCACAGCCCCGGGAAAAAGGAGAGGCAGAACAATTGTATCTGCTAAATGGAAAAAAAATAACTTTGACAGAATATATGGTTATATAATATACCTAAAGAATCTGTCTCTACCCACGTATACGTGGTCTCTATCTGTTTCCCCTCTCTGCTCTGCGTACATATCCACTCACTCGTGCGCAGGAACACTGACGAGTATTGACACTTCAGGTGCCCAGAACTACTATATCATTCCTGTTATGGAAGACCTTATAATACTGTATTTGAGGGGAGACAAGGCTTGTGAAATAAGCAGAGCAAATGTGCAAAGGCAATTTATAATTAGAGGCAAAAATATGAGCTTGAGCTGAGACATAAACGCTGCAGTAGTCCTAGGAGACACGAAGTTTTCCTAGAGAAGGCAGGCACCCGCACTCTGCCATAATAGTACTGAGGTAGGCAGAACGATTTGTGGAGGCATGTTAGGCAAGTAGAAAGCTCAATTGAGCCTACTATTTAGGGGAAATTGATGACAGATAGGATGCAGCACTGAAGAAGAGGAAGAAGTCCAAGAAAACTTGCAAGTTTTGAGTCTGCAAGATCAGGAGAGGTGGTGTTGCCACCTGGAGAAACTGGGATTTGGTGAAGGAGAAGGGGTTCTTTAGGTGAGTTTGCGATGACAGAGCCCAGTGGGGGCGAACTAACAGTGATAAGAAACAAACAAACAAAAAAAAAAAAACCTGCTGTCCTTGAAAAGAGGGCTTGGTTTGACTCAATTAGTTCTTTCAGGCTTTTTCCTTGGCTGTATCATACCGTGTTCTGGCATCTCATTTGCTCTTGGCAATCTCAGTAATGGTTTAGCAACCTTCGGAGATGTGCTGCAGTTCCTCCCCTGCCTAAAGGCCACCTAGTGAGAACAGGAGGCATTTGTTCGGTGGGGCAGATCCCCCAATGCTATATCTGCTCTGTCAGAGGAAGAAATACAGCGAAACCATGCCATGATGCTAGGAGCCAGGTACAAACTATTCATTCCTGCAAAATGCAGGTCACGTAATCGTGAGGCCCTGAAATGCAATCCAGAGCTAGGCAGAAAACCCTTATGGGTTAGAGCCGAGTCTGCGTTATGGAAAGAGTTTGCCCAGGAGATTTGCTTCCTTTACACCTCTCAAATGGCGGAGGCCTTTTCTGGCCTTATGACTTGTGAAATCAGAATTAAAATGCACACCTCTGTGGAGAAACGGGTTCCGGTGACATCCTGAAGCATTATTAAAATGAACAAGGATCTAGATGGATAACCATCATTTGCTCTCCGCTCCCAATCACCATGATCCCAAAAGTCTTTTGCAGCCTCAGAATTCCATGAAGCTACCTTAAATATTTTCGTTAACATGAAAACCCCCATCTGGAAATGCCCAACTGCTATCAGTAACCTTTCTAAGTAAGCTGATAAATAGGTTGTTTGTCCTTAAAACAAACTTTGAATTTTAATTTAGAAAGCAATGCACATAATTCAGCCTTCACAGTCCTTTAAAATGGAATTGCTTGAAAGGGGCTTTTACCTGGGGAATATGGCACACGCATCCATCGCTGCCCAAATAAGTGCTTGTGCACACTCCGTTGCTAACTGCATTTTGTCAGAGGCTGCTCTGTGAATGCAGAGACTGTGACAGCACTGCCCAGCTTCCTGAGGTGCTAGTCCTACATCTCCACAGAGCTCCCCACTGAGCTCAGGAGCTGAGTGCTTCACAGGCAAGAATTAGCGCGACCTGAGGCTCTGCTGAGTGGCACTTGAGTGTCTTGATGAGTGTCAGATGGCCTCGGCTCCATGCAGGCTGTGCAAGTAGATATGTAATAGTTTTTGTTCTGGTTGGTGGTTGCTAGTTCCAGGTCACCTTGCTCACTGGTGAGTTCATTCAAACCCGAAAAGTCACACCTGTGTCCTGTGCGCGGGTGCTGCAGGCTTAGGTGGAGAAAAGCAGGGCTAGAATTGGAACCCAAAGCCCAGAATGGCAGGAGAGGATGTGGGGGCTCCACCGGATCACCTCTGGGTTCACCAAGAGGGCATCTACCGCGACGAATACCAGCGCACGTGGGTGGCCGTCGTGGAAGAGGTAAGTGTTTCCATTTTGCTTATTTTTTTAAATTGATTTTGCTTTTAAGCAACTTGGTTTCTAACCAGTCTCAAAATTCTGAAATCTTTGCTTTTATTTTTGATCATTTTTTTCCATTAGGAGACGAGTTCCCTAAGGGCACGAGTCCAGCAAGTTCAGGTTCCCTTAGGTGACGCAGCTAGACCAAGTCACCTTCTTACCTCCCAGCTACCTCTCATGTGGCAACTCTACCCTGAGGAACGCTACATGGATAACAACTCTCGCTTGTGGCAGATCCAGCATCATTTAATGGTACCCATGTTGCTTAATCGTCTTCCATTGTACTGGGGGCTCTTACAATAGAGAACTCTATAAACTTTCTTTTCCTGACAGGTCAGGGGAGTACAGGAGCTGTTGCTTAAGCTTTTGCCTGATGATTAACCTGGTATGTATTTCTATTTCTCCCCTGTTCTCCCTTTTTGTTTTTCACTCTGGTTGTGATTTTAATGATCTACTTTTTTTTCCAGGTGCTGGGATTCTAGGAAGATATGCTCCTCTGTTCTATTCAGTATATGGCAATCACTTCATCCACCACTGCAGTGCACCCACCTGTGGGCCTGGGGGGAGGGACTGGGTTGAAAAACTGTTCAAGAACACAGAAGCTTAGGAAGGGTCATGAAGAACACCACAAGTGGAACTGCAGAGAGGGGTTCACACAGGCAGAAAGCAAGTCAAAAAAGCACTTAGTCAGGATACGTAACTTGAAATTGACTCCTTTGGAAATTGCCATAGAACCGTTAATGGACATCATCAGCTGGAACTGGGATCTGATGAGTCCCACAAAAGTCAGCACCTGCTACAGAACAGATGCCCCGATCACCAAGGACTTGGTACTGGTTTAGAGAGAAGAGAGCAGCTCCTAGCAGCATCAACATCTATGTGTCGCTTATTTGCCCTGCGCAATTCACCTGCCTTTCCTTCTCCCATCCTGTAAATATCCCAGGTTTTGCTCCAGTGTTTCCCCTCCCAGTACTGACCTAACTTGGATCTTACGGAGAACTTAGGGGGCTCTGAAAAAAGAGGAGATTATTTGAATTAATGAAATGGGCTACAAAGGCTACTGGGCCTTTTTCCTTTCTGAAATTGTGCCTTCAAATTTTTAGAGGTTGCTAATCAAAATCGTGGGCACTTAAATTCATCCTCTGGCTACAGATAAATAAGTTGGTTTCTGTAAGAGCTCTAAAAATTATTTTAGCTGCTTAACTAGCACCTTTCTCAGGAAGTAATAATAGCACCAAATATTACTGATTCCTAGGAAATCATTTACTACCTGATAAAGAATTTTCTGAGTTAAAGTAGTCATAACTGTTTATGTACATTAAAAGTAAGGCTTTATTTTTTTAAAAAAATCTTGGGAATCACATCTACCATGTATTGAATCCTTACTGCCTCCCTTCCCGGCTAGACTATTCTGTGCACTTAATCCTTCCACTAATGCTTTGAGGTACGTAGGGATGGCCCCCATTTTGCATATGAATTATAAGGAAAAAGGCTCAAGGAGTTTAATCATTTACCAAGGGTGGTTCTGAGCAGTGGGCAAGCCTATTGGTCTGTGGCATCGGCTCCTTTAGCCCGCAATTGGTTTACGATATTCAAGATGAGGTGATTGAATTCAAGGTTTTATTTTCATGTAAAGCTATTTATGTCTTCAAAACTGAATGAAATGGATATTATAAAAATACAGTTGATTCATCCTATGAATGGGAAGAGTATTTTTTAGTGCAATTATTTTCTAGCATACCTGGTTGTCTCAGAAGAAAATCCCATCTGGAGGGGCTTTAAAGTCTTTATGGATAAAAGACAAAATAAAAATCGTTTTTCTTATTTTAGTTTTCTGGATATGCCGCAGAAGGATCCGTGCCAGAAACAAGCCTGTGAAATACAGAAATGTTTACAAGGTAGTATGTTAAATGCTTTTTTATATTTTTCCACTTTATCTGTGAACTAACTACGAGAGACCAACTTTTCTTCTTATCAGCAAATGATATGAGCTCCTCTCAAAAGTAGTATTTCTGTAATCATCCTGAAGATTTTCTCATTGTTTCAACAAAGATGCAGAAAATACAAAGTGATATGATCCAAGCTTCATGTTTGCGATCCTGGTTATACGTTAGAATCTTTAAACTACATTAGACTAAAATCTTTAAAATACATTAGAACCTTTTAAAAAAGCTCTTGCCTAGAACAATTAAATCAGACTTCCTGAAGACGGGTTCTGGGCAGGAATCAGTCTAAAAAGCTAACCAGGTTATTTTAATGTACAGCCAGAGTTAAGAATTACTAAGCTGAGCAAAGTCCTTTTTTAAAAAGACTAGTTTTAAATGGGTTGGTTATACTTCACTGTGGCTGAAAACCCACTTTTTAAAAGCGATCAGATTAGAAATGGGGGTTGAAAATGCAATTGGAATTCAGGCTGCCAAGTCAGCAACTAAGTCTTTAAAAAAAGCAAATTTCAACTTAAGCATATTTGATGTGATTTGTCCACTTGATTTTCCCCCTAATTTGGTTCTAAATTGGCCAATAAGTTTGACCAAATGCTAGAGAATTTTATTATTATTTTTTTAATCAGTGAATGATTACTGGCAGAAGAACGGATAGAAAAGCTACAGAGCTTTCTGAACTTCAACACTGATGTTTTTGTTAACTTTTCCCATTAGTAAAGTAATAGAGATGGGAGTCCATGAAACTATAGAAGGGTCTGAAGGAAAAATGTTAAGAATTTACCCAAAGATTCACCTCTAAAGAAAACCCTTGTTTGTATACTTCCTTTGCCTTTTAAGTTTCATTCTTAGACTTTTCATTTTATGATGTAAGCAGTATTTCATAAAATCTTAAATCTACAATGTTGATGTATAATGATAGTAATGCTACTTTATTCATCCTTTTCTTTCCTCCAAATTTAAGAAAAAGGAAAATGTTTTTCACAGCTTCTTCTCCCAAATAAGTTCTTACCTTATTTGAATTAGCAACATATGGATATAGTGTGGGAGGATTGAGGGCTGGAAGGACTGAGTTAGCATTAAGCACAGCCATAAGTGTTTTAAACATATTAAGTCATTTAGTCTTTTCATCCATGAGGTGGATGCTGCTATGACCCCCGTTTTATAGATGGATAAATTGACACAGAAGTCAGATAACTTGTCTAGTAAGGGGTGCAATGCGGTTTGAATCCTTTTGGTCTGACTCCAAGCTTGGACTCAGCCACTCTGCTATATTCTTTCTAGTCAGAATTAGTGTTTGTTTGTTTTTTTAAATCCTGGAGTAACTCCCATGCACCCCATGTTAGCACTGGGGGACTTGGATCAAAAGCTCCCTATCCAGAGACTGCAGTTTCCCCCCTCTGTTGCACAGACTTGGTAGGGACGTCCCACAGCCACCATGGTCCTAGAAAAGGGTATGTAAGTTATTAACCTGAAAGAAAAGGAAATTTATATGTAAAAATGCCTTTCAACCACTTTTTTTTCTAATTGTCCTGTTGACCGGTCTGTACACCAGAAAGAATTAAATGGATTTGGGTGCATCCTCTTTCTTCCAGGTCCCCAGATAAAATGAAGTGAAAAGGAATGGGAAGCACTGATCTAAACTTCC
The DNA here is from genome assembly GCF_002288905.1 of Enhydra lutris kenyoni. Lineage (NCBI taxonomy): Eukaryota > Metazoa > Chordata > Mammalia > Carnivora > Mustelidae > Enhydra > Enhydra lutris. Next base: position 4,179,314 of record NW_019154180.1, on the reverse strand, counting down.
CTGCGTCCGAGTTCTATGAGATCATGACTAGGGTCTGCCTGTCTGTTTTTCAGCCAACAACTACACGGAATCTAAGTGTCAGGCTGTCATCCGGGAACTGCGTAAGTGTTGCGCTCCATATCCTAAGGGAAGATCGCTCGTCTGTTCGGGATTTGAAAGAGAGGAGGAAGAAAAGCTGACACTGAAGCCTACATCAAAGTAAAGTTCTGCTGAAAAGTTCAAGGCTGCACCATGTATCCACCAAGCAAGTTTGTCTCCCTGACTCCTTCTTCAGGCCAGGTAGCAGCAAATATCAAATACAAAAGTCAACTATAAAAGTTAATGAATATGCCATCTATGCAGAACAGATAGAAATATATTAAATATGTAGAATGTAATAAAACTGAGCTGCTAAAATAAACCTGTTACGTGAAAAATTTTGGTTTGGTACTTGCGATATTGTGACTTATAAGAAATATATATTTGGTCTTTATCTCCTTTCCTGGTACACAGCTCCTAAAACCCTTGGAATTTCCTAAGTGATAATAGTGATAAAGGTGTCTTGTCACATTAATGAGGTGACTTTTGCATAGTAACCTATGCATGAACACTGGTTGCCAGGGGAACCAACCCTGTGATTAGAGGGTTGGAACTTTCAATCCCACACTCCCCTTACCTCTGGGAAGGGGAGAGGGACTGGAGGTTAAATCAGTCACCGATGGCCAATGATTTAATCAGTCATTACTGTAATGGAGCCTCTGTAAGAACCAAAAAGGACTGGGTTTGGACAGAAACTCCTGTATGTGGGACCTTGACCTTTGTACCTCTTCATCTAGCTGTTTATCTGTATCCTTTATAATAAGCTGGCAAATGTTGAAGTAAATGTTTTTGAGTTCTGTAGTTAACTCTAGCAAATTAATCAAACCCAAGGAGGATGTCCTTGGGAACCTCAGACTTATAGCCAGTGAGGCAGAAGGACAGGTAACGATCTGGACTTAGCAATAGGTGTTTGAATTTGGGGCAGTCTTTTAGACTGAGCCCCTAACCTGGGGGATCTGACACTAATTCCAAGTAGATAGATAGGGTCCTAACTTAATTAAGTTTGTAGGACACCTAGTCAGTGTCCACTGAGAATTGGAGAATTGCTTGATATAGATGTTAATGAGTTGTCTTTAGCCTTTGAATTTGGACTACTAATACCATTCATAAAACTCGTCCTGTGTTAGGTGAAAAGACACCCCTCCAGTGCCACAACCATGACACGTTCAGACTACATGCCGTTGCATTTCCAGTAATTCAGAGCACAGTGTCCTTCCAGATGCCAGTGAGAGCATTTCTTTCTACTTTTACCTCCCCACTGCAGTGCCTAGCAAGAAGAAGACACTTAATATTTGTTCAAAGGGTGGTAGGAAAGGCCTAGAAATGATTCTTGTAATGTTTAACAACCCCTAATTTATCATGAGAAAACTGAAAAACAAAACAAAACACTTCGTTGGAAGGCAGGCAGGCAGCAACAGAATTCTTAGGTGGTTTATCTATTATAATCAAAACGTTACAGTGAACCCTCATGTTAATACAAGGCTGCTCTAGGAAGCCTGTTGACAGTTGTCAGTGACTTCATGTGGTGGTGGTAGAGTGACAGTATCAAACAAGCCATTTGCTTTCCTCAAACAGGTGCTAGAACCACCATCACTCCAGCCTGCCCCCAGAAGAAAAAGATGACTTTCTAAGCAGGGGCAGAAACAAATTCTGATATGTCCCTGTCTTAGTCCATTCGGGCTGTTTTAAGTCCATTCTGGCTTATGAACAACAGACATGTATGTATTTCTCACAGTTCTGAGGCTGGAGGTCCAAGTTCAAGGCATCTCCCATGTCAGGAGGGGAGCGAGCAAGCTTTCCTGGGTCTGTTCAATAGAGGCACTAATCCCAGGCATGAGGGCTCCACCTCCATGAACTAATCATCTCCCAAAAGACCCACCTCCAAATATCATCACCTTGGGTGTTAGGATTTCAACACGAATTTTTGGGAACACAAACATTCAGTCCAGAACAGGGAGGATCCTACATTGCCATGAATGACTAAAGTAAGATAGTCTGAGATAGTCAAACACCATCATTATTTGAGACCAACTGTTCTTTTAAGCAGCATTCCCTAAAGTGTTTCTAGGAATTGCTGTCAAAGGCGGGGAGGGGACAAAAGGCTTCTGTGGTCAGATAAGTTCGGGGAATGTTACATTAGACATAAGTTAACAGGTTTCTCCTTTAAGGCTCCAAAGCTTTCAATATGTTACTGTAAATTATGATTCTTTGAAAAGGACTATGTAATGCACTACTTGCCAGTGTCCCCATTTTGCAGACAGCCCCTCACAGGGTGAACGTTCCCCAGAGAGACTTGGAGAAAACGCTGCCTTAGAGAGGTTTGGTCCACAAACCAGGGTGATCGTGCTGTGTTCTCATGAAATCATTTAAATGAACTCTTGTGTGAATAGTGAAATGATTTAATAAATGAACTCTTGTGTGAACAGTGAAATGATTTAATAAAACATTTTACAACTATGTTTACATTATATACACGTTAAGTTACATTTAAAATTATCAATTGATAGCAGTGCTAGGATTTATACTAGGAATCACTGTATGATCAAATACATAGTTTTACTGTGCTTTATTACAAAATCATTTTTGAGTTAACTACTCAAGTTTCAGACTGTTTTAAACTTTTTTCCCTAGGGTATACTTTACTTGGTACTCTCAAAACTTGAAATAAATTGTTTCTTCCTATCTTTAAGCTCAGTCCTGTCTCAGTTGAAGTCAACATCTATTGGCAGACATTAAATCGGATTCTTCTCTGCTATGGTGACACACAGCAAAGTAGAACAGCCATCAGAAAAGCTCCACATTCATCTAGTGTTTTTTCCATGTTAGGGACCGCAGCACTGAGTTGCAGTCTCTAGGGAGGAACTGGGAGAGAGAGAACTATGATCTCTCTTTTAGAGGCTAAAAAGTCTGTAAGTGGGCTGGTGGTGCTAAGTTTAATCACTTGGTTAACTAGTAACTAAAAGAGCTCAGTGGTGAGGGCCGTATCTCACTACTTTCCATCCGAAAACTTCAGCATCCACTGATGAGAGAAGCTGGTGTGACAACTCCCTTCCCCACATCCACTCCCCACAACTCCTAACATTTAATCATCTGTACGCTTGTGTTTGGTATCTGGAAGGCATCTAAAGTTGCATGGCAACCACCCAAAGGTGCCACAGACCAGTGAACTCCGTCTGTAGGAGAAGAGCGTGTCGGTAGTTTGTAAAACTCCACTGCTCTCAATAATCCTGATGGCATTCTTGACCATTTTAAATTCAGAAAGGTAGACAGTTTTGGTAAGTCAATGAGCTGACTTCACAGGTTTTTTTAAATGTGAAAAAAGTGCAACACTGTCAATTTTCTTCAGAAAAATATTGCTCTTAAAATTCATGATTCTTTGAGAAGAACCAAACATCACAGAACATGATTTCTGGGAAATCAGGTCCAGAATAAGATACGTATCTTGTGCCCAATTCTCTGAGAGATCACACTAACATTGTGTAAACAATGAAGAAAGCCCCGTACCCGGGCTTCATGACGGAAACCAAGCTGGTAATTGGCGGAAGCAGCAGTCTAGTTTCGCCTTAAGTGAGTTTCCATCAGAGAAGAAACTGAGATGATCGCGAAACATTAATGATACTCAGCAATTTCAAATCCATCTCTATACCATTTCTTCAAGCAGAGCTTTCTTGTATTTTCCGAAACTATAGAAAAGTAGAGGTCTCAGATAAGAGTCCAACGTGGTAGGGCAGGTGGGGGGGGGTCAGGACTCCCGCTGTTTGATGAATGTCCCCAGGCTGAGTGTTAAGAGGTCGGAGCAAACATGAGGTTGAAACACCTGCAAGGCTTTTCTCCCCTTTGCCACCCTGCCCCCGTGCACCCTACTGTGCCCTTTCTGTGCCCTGCTGGGCCACCACCCGGTGCCCTTGTGACCCTGAGCCACCCTTTGATAAACTGTTGCTGCCGTGATGGGACTGGGCAGGATTGAGACACATTCACAGCAGTTTGTCCTAATCTGGGCCAAACTACAGGTAGAGAAGCCCCGAGTATGGTGTTACCACATCCCTGCCAGCAGGGGGCACCAAACTCCCAAACACGCTGGCTTCCTCTGTCGTTCACAGAAAATCTACAGTTTCTTCAGAGAGAAGCCCAGCACATTATTGGACTCTGGGTTCTGGAGAAAAGTATGTGTCTCACTAATCAAAAAAAAATGATCCCATCATGTGTGCAACTGCCTGGTCCTGGCATCTTGGTTTTGTACGATGGGTTGGCTGCTAGTTGTTCTTTTGGGAGAGATCTCACCTTCCCCGTCATCATGTCAAACAAAGCTCTGGCAACAGGGCCTCAATTTAGACGCTCCCTAAACGTCTGCTGAAATCCAACACATACACCAGAGCACCTCGCTCTGGCACAAGCGGTGGCCCTACTTGGTGGACAGAACTCAGGACCATTCTCATCGCAGCAGCTTGAGGCCCACCTATAATCCTGACCTTCACCATGCACTTCAGGGTCCCAGAAGGCTTGGAAGAAACTTCCACAGGAACTTACAGGTTTTATTTTGGTCTATTATCTATTACAAGCTGATTAAAGGTTAGAATGACCTACTGTCCTCACCGATAATCACAGGAAAATATAGATGGACATAAGGCAACTCCCATCCCACTAGAGAGGCAGTCGGTGGTCACTCTTCCCATCATGCAACCCAAAGGAGAACAAGGCACATGAGTTAGGTTTTACAGTCACCATTCTGTTGGTCTGGGTAAATGACGTGGGTCAAGTCATCGAAGAGCTGCAGCCTTGATTGCCATATATGACCTAACCCAGGGACCCTGCATCAGAAGCAGAATGTAGAAAACTAAGGAACAAATAACTCAGTGTCTTCAGTAACTATACTGCAGCCCCCCCCAAAAAAAGAAAAAGAACATAAAGATTAAAAGAGACTTAAGAGACTGAATGCAATGTGGTTAGACATTACATGGATTTTGATTCAAACAACCAAATGCAAAACTCTAAGAGACAGGAAATTTTGAAAACTGGCCAGATATTTGATGATATTAAGGAATTACTCTTAATTTTTGGGATGATAGTAGAGTACTGTATTTATGATTTTTAAAAACAGTTCTTACCTTTTAGAGATACACACTAAAATATAATGAAAGGATACATTTTATAATTGTTTCAAAACAACTGATAAAGCAATTTGACAATCATTGCAGGTGGGTGATAAATATGAGGGTCATTGTACTTTTCTCTTAGATATGTTTGGAAGTTTCCATAATAAAAAGTGAAAACCTTTAAGTTCTTACACAAAAATATGCAACACAGAGGCTCATACCATTATGATTGGGGGATGGTTCATACATATTGCCTTAAAATGAGAAAAAAATGCAGATGGATGAATTCTAAAAAGTTCCACGCATCCACTGGTAGCTACAATTTCCAAATTCAATCCATTTTTCCCAAGATAAAAGGCAAACACATTAAAAGAAGGCCTTAAAAAAACATACATTTTGCAGAGATCACCTACAAGTGTAAGAATTAATTCTGTTTTCCTCATTCTCAGAACTCACAGAGTCTCAAATCATTCTTTGGATCAGTCCCTTTTCTGGATACATTTATAATCACGAGGTCATTATTCAGCTACTCAACCAACCCTGGATACCTAGTAAGTGCTCAGTTCCATGGGTGTAGTGGTGAAGACACAGCCGTCCCCTCCACAAGCGGACATTCCAGCTGAGGTTGCAGACAAACTGTGCTAAGATTCTACACATGTGTATGTGTGTCTATAAACTTTTAAAGAATAATTCTAAGAGATGGGGCCATTGTGAGACAGCAGGACGTGTGATGATGGAAGTAATTTACTTCGCACATGCCATTGCTACTGTTCTCCATTGTGAATGCCTGCAATGCCACCTCTTCAAAACTCTGGCTGAAATGTGAGGTATTTCATACCAATTAGATAAAGAAACAGAATTGGCACAAAGGAGCTATGGCTACCCCTAATGTTTCAACAAGAGGTAAATAATACTTCACCTTTCGAAGCTTAAAACCTTTTCTGTGAAATAAAAATCCAAGAGCTTCTTCCCTTTCCTACCTATAGTCACTTATTTTACCATGAAAAAACCCTTTGGAAATGGCCGTGAGTGCTTTATGGTAGAAAACATTCCCGGATAATATCTTAATGCCCCTAAATGATTCACTAAATTTGACCATCAGATGATATCTGTTAGTTGGTTTTCCACCAAACACAATACCTTTAGCTCAGAATATATACCTTTAGCACAAGTTCATTCCATATTCGGATTTTTCAATTATAGTGCTTATACTGCCATTTTTGTCAGGATAATTATAGCAGGTATATAAATAGCTCTCTTTCTGTAATCTAAAACCAACTAAAAAGAAAGTAGACACCAGATACCAAGTCTTTCATGCTTAAAGGCAAATGTATTCAGTTCCTTTCCATGCAGCACATAAGGTATCTCTATGCTTGTGATTTCTTTTCCAAATCAAGTTTGGGACAACCTTTGAGGATCCACCCAACCTCCAAGGTGAGCTGTCTCCTATACCATGGTCTGTTAAGTATCTTATATGGGATAAGGGGAAGGAACATTTCTGCTGACCTACAGATTAGTCAAGTGGGGAGTGTGCTGGGAGAAGAGCTAACATCTATGGTCTCTTCCGCTGCCATCAAGTTCGTAATAGGGCTGTATCAACTTGCACCGAGAGATGCCTACAGAAGCCATTCGGATATGCCACAGCAGGGAGGAAGTCATGGAAGAAGTAGGACAGACTTGATGTCCTATGATGGAGTGAAGAGGCTGCTGGCTGGAAAAAAACAGGAGTAACAGAAGTGAAGTTGTTGTCCTTAGGATGCCATGCCAAGCAGAAAGCCTCCAAAAAATCCCCCAGTCACTAGAACGTTCTTCTTCACAAATGACACTACCTAGGAACAGAAGATAGCACAAGTGGGTTATTTTGCTAGGGATATTATTAGGAATCAGATCTCTATTACCTATGCGATCTTAACAATGTCAATCCCTTCACCACTGGGTCTCTAGGTCAAGATGGTAGCAGGGAAATCGGAGGGGGAGACAAACCATGAGAGACTGTGGACTCTGAGAAACAAACTGAGGGTTTTGGAGAGGAGGGGGGTTGGGGGCATGGGGGAGCCTGGTGATGGGTGTTATGGAGGGCATGGATTGCATGGAGCACTGGGTGTGGTGCATAAACAATGAATTCTGGAACACTGAAAAAATTAAATTTTAAAAAATGGTAGCAGGGATGTTAATGTGAAATGATACAATTCAAAAGATGTTTCTGAAATGGGACTTTGATCAGATGACTGGCCATGTGAGGGATGAGGAGGAGAAGCCAAAGGCAACTCCTTGCAATCTGTCTTCAGTTATGTCTGTTCGAGAGCTAAGAAATCTGCCCGAGAGTTCATTCAGGAACAGGGAAGGACAGAGTTCATGGGGGAAATTATGGGGAAAGAGAAAAAGCTGTATTTAATAAACTGGTTACAGAGGCAATTCTCAGTTTCGAACTTCACTCCTTCGTTCTGACACCTACTTTCCAATCAAGGCTGCTCATTCTGAAGCCTCTCCCAAATTTTTCTATCTGTTCATCCTGTCCATCCCTCAGTCCATGTGTCCATCTACCCCACCCATCCCCCTCTGAGGCCTCCTCCTGAGTAGAAGCTATGTATTTGCATTCTCACACCTCACCACTCAGGGGATGATTAAAACAAGGATATCTTAAATTCACAAAACTTCCACCTCTTCCTGTCCATTCACCTGCACCTCAGAACATGTACTCAGCACCCTGTGGCTCCCATGCTCTATGAATTTTCATTTCAGAGAGAACTTTGGTTAAGTGGGCCAGACTCCCTCTTTTTCCCAAGTACAACCACCTGAGACACTGTTCATTGGGACAACATACCCGGTACCCTGGCCTCATCATTTCTTGAACTCAAGTACAGTGACTTCATGTCCCAACCATTTAAGCCACTCGTACCCTAACCCGCTCCACTCTACTACCCAGTCCCCCTGGGACTCCTTAGCATCCTTACTCCCATTACGCCTATGACTTCCTATGTCCCTTTCACTGGCTCTCTGACTTGACTTGACTGGACCCCACATTTCCCTACCTGAGGTACTGTCTTTTGCCATCTACCATTCTTAGGGGGAATGAAAAAAATCATACAAATTCCTAAAATGATTGTTTTCATTCATTATCTTTACTGTCTTACTTCCTACTCATTCCTCAACTTGCTACAGTTTAGCCAAAACTGTTGTCACTGAAGTCACTGATGACTTGATTGCTAAACACTGAATTTATCACCCTCATTCCCTGGCTTCCCAAGTAACAACATGGGCTGTAAGGGGGGAACCAGCCACTATCCTTGGAGCCTGTGACAGTAGCAGGCCACAAATAGGAATACAAAAATTTGTGGAATGAACTAATTCCAAACCTTCTGGATAGTTTATAATAACAAGTTCCCTCTGTGACTCAATGTGACTTATTACATTACCTCCCATGTCACTGAAGAAGTTTTCAACAATCACGTATTACTTTTGTAATTATGTGAATAGTCATGTTTTGGCAAAATGAAAAAACTGTCACTTTTATGACCTTGAGCTTGAGGCAGGGGGAGACAAGTGGGAGGGACTATCTGCACTCCTGGGCGCCCACAGATGCCACCATCCATTTGGACAAAGGGCCAACACTGGCCTGCTACCCACCACCACACAGCAACTACCATTACGTACCCGGCAAGGTGGACCAGTATTTACCACTCACCTACCTGTTTTCCAACTTCTAGAAACTTGCTGACATTTCTTGTCTTCTGGTATTTTTCTCCTGTTCTCTTGGTCTTTATGGGTTTAACCTGTTTTATTTTGTTGCCATCACTCAGCAACATTTCAAGGCCTGTTTCAATTTCCGCCTAAATCCCTCTTCTGCACTTATTCCATCCCTTTTCTCTGTGAACCCAGAACCTTCCTGACAGTTTGATCCAAGTTTATTTCTCCCCACTTCAGAGCACTTATTTCTTCGGCACATTTAATATATTTCCAAAGGTAATAAAGTAGCAAAATTCTTTTAAAAAAGAAGGACTTCTCCTGTCCCTCTCAAGTGCCCACCAGTATAACCTAACCTGGTCTCACGTGTCGGAGCGGAGGCGAGCAAATGCTGTCCATTTTTAAATGAAGTTTCGCTGCAACACCGCAGCTCAGGAGTTGTGACAGAGACTGCAGGGCCTACAAAGCTGGAAATATTTATCACCCAGCCCTTCACAAAGAACAGGCTGCCGACCTCTGAGGTCGAAGCTTCTGCTGGTTATGTGAGCACGTCCAGGGCGCACATTTCAGAGGAGCGCGCGCACGGAGACAAAGTGTGATGCAAAACCGTCTGCGTCCCACTTGCTGCAGAACGAATTCAAGGCACGACCAAACCACATACGTAAACGATCATTTCACATTCACACTCCCTGACAGAAGTCACCGGCACGTCAATTACCCAGCTTTAAGTATGCGCTGAGGCTGGCCCATCGGTGCATCTGCCCCACTGTCCACACCCCTCACACCGCAGGCGAACGAACCCCTCACCTCCTCCGCTTTGCTTCTGACCTCCGTAGACAGCTGGTTGCTCTTACGGATCTTCAGCTGCTCCTTGGCTTTCTTCATGTCCTTCTCTACTCGCTGCCAGTCAACCTTGATGTACCCAGTATGGTTCGCAAGCTATCGTTTCGATAATGACGGCAAAGAACAAGAAACACAGGCTTGTTATTTCTGTTCATTACAATTGAGTCACTGAAGTACTTCCCGAAAAACCCTTCTGACTTTCAGAATTGAAAGTCAAGACGTAAGGTAAAGAAACCTTACGGACCTCACAGCCAACATAATCGCTATCAGCTCAGAAAGAAATCTAGTGCACGGCCCCAGAGAGCTCCCTCCAGAGCAACTCCATGTCGGTGGCACTGAGGGAAACACATCCAAATACTGCATAGAATCCGCCTACTTCCCTGAGTGAAGACAGCAGGCACAAACACTAAAGCTCAGTGAAAACACCTTCACTGAGAATGTGTGAATAGGATAAAACTGATTTCAGTATGTTGTTTTCTGATGGATGAATGTTACCCAAGGAACTGAAGAGACTCATTACAGCCCATCAGTCAATCTTCCATCAATGTCACTTCTCTCCACCAAAGTTTTGGGAAGTCATATCTATCTGAACTTCTCAAAATATCTAAAACTGAAACTCCTCTCTACAGTCTCCTCTGGCATTGTTGCTCTTCCTCTCCACGATCAAGATCCATGGGGAACGTCAGGGAAATGGGGTCATTCTGGGCCACTTCAGCAGGGGCTCCAAAAGCATGTTCCATAGGGTCCTCCAAGGTCTAGTGGGGCTAAAAATGGAGGAAAAGGACCAAGACGGAGGCCGTGAACTGACACTTCAGGGACAGAGGGATCTGGACAGAATTGCTAGACCGGTGGCAGCTGCCAACAAGAAGCATTAGAATAGGGGCGGCTGGGGGGCTCCGTCGCTAAGCGTCTGCCTTCAGCTCAGGTCACAATCCCGGGCTCCTGGGACTGAGCCCGACATTGTGCTCCTGCTTAATGGGGAGCCTGCTTCTCCCTCTGCCTGCCATTCCCTCTGCTTGTGCTAGCTCTCTCACTGCCAAATAAATAAGTAAAATCTTAAAAAAAAAAGCATTAGAACAAATGCTGGGTTAAAAAACTGTCTCATTCTAAAAAGGCTATGTGGATAGCAAATAAGCCTATGAGTCCAGCTGGAGACTGGGGCTGACGTGCGGCCAAGAAGGCTGCGGGTAACTGAAGGTGTGAGGTATCTAGGGATAAAATCAAGGCACAGTGGAGAAGATGTATATGAAAAGACATTTTAAAGCCTATGCGAAGACATTAAAGACCTAAATAAATGGAGAGAAAGCACATATTCACAGACGACTCATTATCATAAAAGACATTAATTCTTCCCACATTTACTTTATGGCCACCACATCCCTCCAGTGACCAAGAGCTGAGTGCACAGCATTGACTCCCCAGGTGCCACCCGCCTCCCCTAGCCAGGAGGAACCTCTGTACTCCTTGACTACCTGACTCATGAGAATCTTTCCTGGTGATCCTTTCAGTATCAATTGCTTCCAAGAATAAGAGATTAAGAGATTTTGTAATGTACATAAATAATGAATCACTATGCTGTACCCTGAAACTAATATTGTACGTCAAATATACTTCAAGTGAAAAAAGTTTAAGATGAAAGTTAAAAAGCTATTTCAAAGCAACACTAAGATATTTACAAAGTCAAGTCTGGAGCAGGGTGTGGGGGACCACAGGGACAGCTGTCACTGCACTTCTGCCTGAAGGGCTGAGAGGAAGGACAGGGAAAGGTGTGAGGAGGGCCACCGCCACGCAGGGAGTCTGACCTGCCAGAGAGGCACCGAGAGGCCCAGACCTGCCCCGGCCTGCTCTGCTTCTCTAGCTCCAGCCACCTCCTACCTGTAACCATGAGACCCGCAGCCACAGGCACCCACCTTACCCTCTCCAAATTACTGACCCACAGAAACTGTGAGAGATAATAAAATGGTGGTTATGTCAAGCTTTGTATTCGAGGGAATCTGCTGTGGGGCAACACCATGCCCTAACCCGGCCACCAGCCAGGCCTGGCTGTCACCAGCCTTCTTCTCCCACATACTGAACTTTCGCCTGACCCAAGTGGAAAACTCACTCCTCCTACGGTTCAAAGGTAGCACTTACCCTGCTAAAATGAGGGCTGTCAACTGCAGGACACAAAGGGCTATGAATTCAGAGACTGGGGCACAATTCAACAAGTTATGGCTCCTACAGAGCAGTGGTTCTCAGACTCTGCTCCACATAAGAATCACCTCAGGACTCTTAAAAATACTTAGATGTGAGGGCGCCTGGGGGGGCTCAGTCAGTGAAGCGTCTCCCTTTAGCTCAGGTCACGATCCCTGTGTCCTGGGATCGAGTCCCGCATCAGGCTCTCTGCTCGGCAGGAGCCTGCTTCTCCCTCTGCCTGCCATTCCCTCTGCTTGTGCTCTCTCTCTGTCAAATAAATAAATAAAACCTTTAAAAAAAAAACCACTTAAATGTGTGAGCAGACCTTCCACCTATGAAATCAGGTGGGGAGAGGGCAGGAGGCAGGCCTCAAGCATAAGCACTTTTTAAAACTCTTTAGGTAATTCCAACATGGAGTCAAGTTTGCAAACCAATACCTCGTAGTTCTGAAATAAACTCTGGCCCATCTGGCGCAGACAGGATGTCAGACCAGACTGTCATTTGGCCCTCATTTCTCACTGACTGTTCTAGAATCAGTGTTTCCTATGTAAAATAAACCCTACCACAGGGCCCTGCATAACACTTCATATTTATGAAATCACATTTATTTAATATTTCAAGTGGTCTTAAAAACCCTACAAGGGAGCTATGATATGGAATATGTGCTATGTCCCCATGTCACAGATTCCGAAACAAAATGTGACTACTAACTGGTGAAATTTGATTCAAATGGTCACTAGCATTTCAAATAGTATGCTGAAAATAAGTGCAAAGGCTATTCTAGAATAATATACCCAAGACTATGTTACAGCTCCTCATACTGCATTCCTCATGGGCAAGGGGGATTTCCAAACATCTGGGGATATTTCACATACAGACCTGAAGGAGAAAAAAGCCACCTCCCACGGCTGTTGCAGCCAACTTTCCAACCTTCTGGAATATGAAACCCGTGCACCTACAAAAACCAAAGCAACGTCAGACAAGTGGACAGGCTGTCAAGTGCACACGTACATGCACGTCTAACAATGTTCAGATCTTACTTACCTTGGGATGACCCAGCTCCTTCCCACTCTTACGCTGTATCAGCAGAGAGCAGAGGCTCTGAACTCACCAAGACCCTGATTCAAATCCTAGCTCTACCACTTACTGATTTTGTGGTCCTGAGCAAATCTAAACATTTATGTATTTATTTATCTGAGAGAGAGCACGGGCAGGTGGACGGGCAGATGGAGAAGCAGACTCCCTGCCCAGCAGGGATCCTGGGACTCCAGGATCATGACCTGAGCTGAAGGCAGACAGTTAATCAACTCGGCCACCCAGGCGCCCCTGGGTTGCACTTTAAAAGATGACTCTGGCTAAACTGTGGAGAAGGATTCTAGGGGGAAAGCATAAAGGCAAATATCCTCCCAGGAAACCCGAGGGGATCCCCAAGCTCTGCAAGCTAGTAAGTGACTTTGGTGAGACTGCGGTATAAAAGAGCCATATACAAAACCCAACTGCATTTCTATATACAAGCAATGAACAGTCAGAAGTTGAAATTTAAAAATACCATTTATAATAATATCAAAAACTAAGATGTGCAAGACCTACAAAGCATTGCTGAGAGAAACTGAAAGAAACCTAAACATGGTTTATGGATCAATGCAATCCCAGTCAAAATTCACATGAAAATGCTGTGTACCCAGAACTGTCCTATCAACTTCAAAAGAGTACAAAGTTGTAAGATTTACCTGATTTCATGACTTATAAAGTTACAGTGATAAAAACAGTGTGATACTACCACAAAGATTGACAAATCCACTTAACAAAGAGTCCAGGGGCGCCAGGGTGTCTCAGTCGGTTAAGCATCTGACTCTTGATCTCAGCTCAGGTCTTGATCTCATGGTTGTGGGTTTAAGCCCCACAACTGGGCTCCACACTGGGTATGGAGCCTACTTAAAAACTAAAACTGAAACTAAAAATACTTAAAAAGCAACAACAACAACAACAAAGAGTTGAGAAACAGAGGCACCTGGCTGGCTCAGTCAGAAGAGCATGTGACTCCTGATGTCAGGGTCATGAGAGTTCGAGCCCCACATCGGGGATAGAGATTACCTAAAAACAAAATCTTAAAAAAAAGAGTTCAGAAACAGACATCTATCTAGTCAATTGATTTTTGACAAAAGTACAAAAGCAATTCAGTATAGAGAAGTATAGTCTTTTCATCAAAACAATTAGTTATCATACGCAAATAAAGAACTTAGATTCCTACCTTGCAACATATTCAAAAAGTAAATCAAAATGAATCATGGACCTAATGAAAAATCTAAACCTATATATCGTCTAGAAGAAAATAAAGAAGAAAATCTTAGAGATCCTAGATTAGGAAAATATTCTCAGACATGACATCAAAAGCTAGAGCTACAGGGGCGCTTGGGCGGCTCAGTGGGTTAAGCCTCTGCCTTCAGTTCAGGTCCTAATCTCAGGGTCCTGGGATTGAGCCCCGCATCGGGCTCTCCCCTCTGTGGGGAGCCTGCTTCCCCCTCCCCCTCTGCCTGCCTCTCTGCCTACTTGTGGTGTCTCTTTCTCTGTCAAATAAATTTAAAAAAAAAAAGCTAGAGCTACAAAAAAAGTTGATAAATTACATTTCAAGGTTCAGAACTTCGGTTCTTTACTGTTAGGAGAATAAAAAGCTAAAAAGTAGAAGAATATATTTGCAAATCACATATCTGATATAAAAGTTGTATCTGGAATATGTAAAGAACACTTATAACTCTGTAATGAGAAAACCAACATCCCAATAAAAATATGGACAAAAGATCTGAACAGATACCTCATCGAAGATAGATGGATGGCAAAAACAAGGCCATGAAAAGATGCTAATATCATTAATCATTAGGGAACTACAACTTAAAACTACAATGAGATACCACTTGATGGTTGTAATCAAAAAGGCATCATGCCCAAGAGCTAGTGAAGACATGGAAAGACCGGAACTGTCCTACATTGCTGGCAGAGGTGTAAGACAGTACAGGCATTTCACAAAAGTGTATGCCAGGTTCTTAAGAAGTTAAGGCATTCCACTTACAACCCCCAGCCATGCTATTCCTACGTACTGACCCAAAAGAAAGAAAAGCATATGTTCATGAAGACTCGTACACAAATGTTCATAGCAGTTTTGGCCCCGAAGTGGAAACAAACCAATATCCACCAAAGGTAAAGGATAAACAAAATGGTTCTTCCACACAACAGACTACTACTACTTATCAAGGAAAAGGACTGAACTACTGATTTAAAAGAAACAGCACAGATGAACCTCAAAATTAGTACGCTAACCAGAAGAAAGCAGCCAGACAAAAAAAAGAACACATACTGTATAATTCCATTTATATATAATTCTTAGAAGATACAAAGTAGTCTACAGTGATAGAATGCAGATCAGAGGTTAGTGGGGGCATGAAAGGGATTAGGCAGAGGTACAAAGAAACGTCTAGAGTGATGGATGTGTTCATTACCTTGATTGTGGCTATGATTTATGCATATGTATATGTCAAAATTTATCAAATTGTATAATTTATAAGATTTTATTTATTTATTTGACAGAGAGAGAGAGAGTACAAGCAGGAGGAGGGGCAGAGGGGGAGGGAGAAGGGAGCCAGATTGGGGGCTCTATCCCAGAACCCTGGGATCATGACCTGAGCCAAAGGCAGACACTTCCCCAGCTGAACCACCCAGGCATCCCTCAAATTGTATACTTGTTTAAATTGTACTTTTTTTTTTAAAGATTTTATTTATTTATTTGACAGAGATCACAAGTAAGCAGAGAGGCAGGCAGAGAGAGAGGGAAGCAGGCTCCCTGCTGAGCAGAGAGCTGGATGCGCGGCTCGACCCCAGGACCCTGGGATCATGACCTGAGCCGAAGGCAGAGGCTTAACCCACTGAGCCACCCAGGCGCCCCTAAATTGTACTGTTAAAGAAAGTAAGTTAAAAAGTAAGTTAAATTGTACTTTTAAACAATTGTATACTTGTTTATACTTCTGATTTGGCAATTTATTTACTAAACTGTTTAAAAAAATAAAGAATAGCCAAAAAGTTCCTGGGAAACAAAACTGCAGTTACACACACAGAGATGCCTGACATATAACAGAGAGAGTGTGGCAGAGTAATGGGGGAAGGATAACTTTTGGAATAAACTGAGTTGGGACAACAGGGTATTCCACATGAAAAAAAAGAAAGAGGAATCTACCACAAACCAAACACAAAAAACAATTCCAGGTGGATTTATAAATGTAAATGTGAAAGGTAAAGAAATAAAGTTCTAGCATATGCAGTAGGCAAAGATTACTTAAACAGGACACAAAAATTACTAACCATTAAGGTAAAGATCAGTAAAATTGACTATATTAAAAATAAGATCAGTGCATCAAAAGATACCAAAAGGCAAATGAAAA
This sequence comes from Enhydra lutris kenyoni, assembly GCF_002288905.1. NCBI lineage: Eukaryota > Metazoa > Chordata > Mammalia > Carnivora > Mustelidae > Enhydra > Enhydra lutris. The sequence goes on along the minus strand of NW_019154180.1, from coordinate 4,163,011 downwards.
GACAATCACAGAATGCAGAATGAGTAAAAATACCTGTAAAACATAAACCAACAAAGGACACCTATTCAGAATATATGAAGAACTGCTGTAACTCTGTAAGAAAAAGAATGACAACTTAACAGAAAAATTAACAAAAGATTAAAAATGAGACTTTATCAAAGAAGAGATCCAAAATGGTCAAGAACAATACATAGAAGTTAGTCAACGTCACCACTATTTAGCAAAGTATAAATGAAAAACATGTGAGATACAATTATCAGACCAGTAAAAATTTAAGTCTGGCAATATCAAGTGGTCACACGAATGGAGAGCATCAATAACACTCAATCCTTGTTGCTGGGAGGCTAAACTGTTAATACTACTTTTGGAAAGCAGTTTGACATTACCCAGCAAAGTTAGATACTTATGTCCTATAACCTAGCAATGCAACTCCTAGGTACAGATCATACAAAAATGTGCATATATACACACCAGGAAATTAATTGTACAGTGTCCCTATCAGCATTTTTTAAATTAGCCAAAAACTGGGGACACCTGGGTGGCTCAGTCATTAAGCATCTACCTTTAGCTCAGGTCATGATCTCAGGGTCCTGGGATGGAGCTCCACATCGGGCTCCCTGCTCAGGGCAAGACTGCTTCTCCTCTCCCTCTGCTGCTCCCCCTGCTATGCTCTCTAACTCACTGTCAGATAAATAAATAAAATATTTTTAAAAATTAGCCAAAAATGGAATCAACTCAAATGTCAGTCATCACCTGGATAAAAATAGTATGGTATATCATGCAATGAAATTCTATATACAAATGAAAACAAAGAAACTACAACTACACACAAAACAAATTGAGCAAAAAAGGTAAGACTCAAAAGAATACACATAATTGCATTTATTTAAAGTTCAAAAGCAGCTTAACTATAGTATATTAGTTACTGATAGAACTGGTGTTACAACTACAAAGAAAAAACTGCATAATCATCAGTACAGCATTAGAGTTTTTGGAGTGCTAGTTACATTTTTTTTACCCGTGTGGTGGTTACATAGGTGTCTGCTCTATATGTATTCATTAAAGTGTACACATATTATAGGTGCTATTCTGTACTTACATTATCTTGTACGATAACATTTTCAAATGTAAAAAGTAGAGATGAGATTGATGCATTATATATTCCTTGAATTTGTTACAAATGAAGCCATAAGCTGTGTCACAACTGAGGAAGTTATTGGCTGGCTCCTAATGATACCGCTTTGTATCTATATGGCCCTGGGCCTTTTAAGCCTCAGTTCCTACAAAATGAGCATAATTACAATACCAATGTCAGAGTTGGTGTGAGAAGGAAATGAAGTATCCATAAGTACTAAAATATTTGTGTATGTTTGTGTTCTCTACTTCTTGGTGTAGAGAAAAGTGAACTCTTGTATACTCTTAGTGGAACTGTAAATTGGTACGGCCATTGTGAAAAACAATATGGAGGATTCTCAAAAAATCAAAAAAAGGCACCCGTGTGGCTCAGTCAGCGAAGCGTCTGCCATTGGCTCAGGTCATGATCCCGGGGTCCTGGGATCCAACTGTACATTGGGCTCCCTGCTCAGCTCCCTTTCCCTCTGCCATTCCCCTGCTTGTGCTCTCTCTCTCTGACAAATTAATAAAATCTTTTAAAAAACTAAAAATAGAACTATCACAGGATCCAGCAATTCCACCTCAGGAAATATATCTAAAGGAAATAACCCTAACCCGACACAAAAAGATATCCGCCACCCCCCATTCACTGCAGCACTGTTTACAATAGCCAAGTCATGGAAACAACCTGAGATACATCAGTGGATGAACGGATAAACGTGATATACACACATGCCCCACATACACCACAGAGTATTATGCCGCCATCCAAAAACGAAATCCTACCATTTGTGATAACACGGACTGACCTTGAGGACATTATGCTGAGTGAGAAGTCAGACAAAGACAGACAAATACTGTATGATCCCCGTTATATACGCCATCTAAAACAAGCACACACAGAACTCATAGGAAAAGTGATCAAATCTGTGGTTACCAGAGGCAGGGGGCTGGGGGAGGGGGAATTAGATGAAGGTGGTCAAAAGGTACAAACTCCCACTTAGAAGGAAGTATTAGGGAGGTAATGTACAACGTGAGGACTATAGCTACCGCTGCTGTATGGTGTACAAGAAACGGTTAGGAGAGTAGATTCTGAGAGTTTTCGTCTCACGAAGAAATTTTTTTTCTTCTCTTTTTATTATATGCGTATGAGATGATGAATGTTCACTAACCCTACTGTGGTAATCATTTCACAGTAGATGTAAATCAAACCTTAAATAAAGTGATGTTTGATGTTCTTTCTCAATAAAACTGGAAGAACAATGAGGACAGACAATGCAGTACCAATTTCAGAGTTGTTGTGAGAAGGAAATGAAATATTTAAGTACTCAAAACAGTGCCTGGCATGTAATAAGTACTATGTTTACATGAATGCTACACACTAAGTGATCAATGTCACAAAAGTCAATGTGCTTTCATTAGTTAAGGAGAAGGTTCGTGTAACTGCAAAGCCAAATCATGCAAAAAAGACACTGGACATCATTCTCATCACTTACCATCCAGTAACGCCTCCAATTAGCAGCTGGGTGGCCACGCTGTATTTTTCAGCCGAGGGCCCAGACTCCTGCCCAAACAGCTTACGCCACCATGGCTGCTTTTTAGCAAACTCTGCAAGGTCCAGTGACTCAAAATTTCCCTCAAAGTTTCCTACAAGAATTAAGATACTGAATAAGAAAATATTTACTTTTACAATGAATCACAATTCTTAACTAGATTTAAGAGATTTTTAAGGAAATGGGTATTGTAGTAAAAACCTGCAAATATTCTATTTTAAATGGCAAATTAACTCTGAAATTGTAGCTAGTGACTTGAAAAGCAGACTAAAATCATCAAATAATGGGGGCGCCTGGGTGGCTCAGTGGGTTAAAGCCTCTGCCTTTGGCTTGGGTCACGATCCCAGGGTCCTGGGATCGAGCCCCACATCGGGCTCTCTGCTCAGCAGGGGGCCTGCTTCCTCCTCTCTCTCTCTCTCCCTGCCTCTCTAACTACTTGTAGATCTCTGTCTGTCAAATAAATAAATAAAATCCTTAAAAAAAATCAACAAATAATGATCTGTCTTAGAGGAAAAAACGACTAGACAATTTAGAATTAGTAGCCTAGTTTTTCCTCTCATATTTAAAAACAACCAATGGCTGTACAAAACCTGATAGTAATAATAATTATCCTAAATAAAACGGATTTTCTTCACTTGCCTCTCCTTTTCAAGAATACCTCAATACTATTTAGCCCTCAAATTCACAAATTCTTACCACTATATGGATCTCCATTGATAATAAAAATAAAAGGTAATGTTCAATTGAGCTGTTAGTATTCACCAAGCAATGTGCTAAACAATAAACATGTATACCTAATTAAATCCACAGAACACAGTAGGTACAAAACAAGTTACTATTTATTACCCTGCTTTATAATTAAGAAACAGAAGGTCAGAGGTTAAGTGATTTGCCCAAGAAAGGAAAAAGTGAACAAAATGTCTAATCCCATTTTCTGTGGGAATATAATGCAGGGATAAATTTAATGAACGAGACACAAGACCTCTACACTGTAAAGAACAAGACACTGCAGAGAGCAAGTGAAGATGACTGAAACTGACGCAATACTTTGTTTTGCAAAAGGCCATACTGTTAAGATGTTCCCTCTCTCCCTCTCCATCTACAGACTCCATGCCATCCCAGTCAAAGAGTACATTTTTACCTAGAAGTGGACAAGCTGGTTCTTAAATCTACACGGAGATGAAAGGACTCACCTGGAGTAGTGTTCCAGGTACTGTGCCAAATTGCCCCAAAACTTCATGGAGCTAAACAATAATGTATTATGCTCTTAGATTCTGCGGGTCAGGATTCAGACAGGATAGGGCATTACAGTCCATTCCTATTCTGTGATGTCTGAGGAGTCAGCTGGAAGACTTACAGGCAGAAGGTCCGGAATCATTTCTCACACTCACACACACAGGCTGCCTCTCTATGTGGGTTCATCTGGACTTCCTTACAGCATGGTGCCTGGGCTCAAGGGTGCACTCCAAGGGAGGCAGTGAGAGAGCAGGGAGGCAGCTTGAGGGCTAAGCAGAAGCTGTTAACTATTTAAGACCTGGCTCTGGAAGCCATGCAGTGTTACTTCCACCACTTTCTGTAGAAGCAGTCACAAACTCCCACACAGATTCAAGAGGGAATATGTAGATCCCAACACTGAGTGGGAGGAGTTCAAAGTCACACTAAGAGCAGGTGGAATGAAAGATACTGTTGCAATCATTTAGGAAATACAATGTGCCACAAGTGGTCAAAAGCGCTTTGGGGGTAAAAGAACAGTTTGGGGCGCCTGGGTGGCCCATTCAGTTAATCCTCTCCTCTTGGTTTCAGCTCAAGTCAAGAGAGGAGCCAGCTTGGGATTCTTTCCCCATCTACCCCTCTCCCCTGCTCTTTCCCCCACTCCCCACCTGCTCACGTGCTCTCTCTCTCAAATAAGTGAATCTTTGACAACAAAAAAAGAACAAAGTTCAAGGAATTTCAAGACTTCTTACAAAGCTACAGTGGAATACAGCTACCTAAGGTCAAGACTTACAAAACTATTATATTTGACAGTGTGGAACTGACACACAAATATGAATGGAAGAGAACACAGAGTCCACAAGCAGATGTACACATACCCATTCGATTTTCAAGAACATGTCACCAAGGCAATTTAACAGGGAAAGAGTGTTTTAACAAATTGTGTTAGAAGTACTAGGTATCTGTACTAAAAAAAAAATGCAATCACTACCTTACATCATACACAAAATATAATTCAACATGGATCATAGATCCCAATTTAACAGAACCAAAATATGGATGTTTGAGGAACTAGGTATTACATGGGTTTACAAGCAGTTACATGAAAATTATTTTTCTAATGTAACAACATTAGACACCAGTACAAAAGAACAGTAAAACATTACTGCTATGTTGAAGAAATTCTCTCCCTGTGTTAAACAATATCACTGAAAACAAGAATGAAAAAAAAAAAAAGGGGGGCGCCTGGGTGGCTCAGTGGGTTAAGCCTCTGCCTTTGGCCCGGGTCATGATCTCACCGTCCTGGGATCGAGCCCCGTGTCTGGCTCCTGAGTGGAGAGCCTGCTTCCTCCTCTCTCTCTCTCTGCCTGCCTCTCTGCCTACTGGTGATCTCTGTCTGTCAAATAAATAAAATCTTTAAAAAAAAAAAAAAGTATTAAAAAAAAAAAAGCCCACCGAGAATGAGTTTTGAGAGGTTTTTTTTTTTTTTCAAGATTTCTTTTAGAGATGGGTGAGGGACAGTGGGAGTGGGAGAGAATCTCAGGCAAACTCCCTGCTGAGCACAGAGCCCCATGGGGGGCTCGATTTCACCACCCTGAAATCTCGACCTGAGCTGAAACCAAGAATCCCACGCTTAACCTACAGTGCCATCCGGGTGCCCCTGAGTTTTCTTTTAATATAATTTTGGAGGCTCCAGTGAAAAGGGGGAGCAAATCAGAGACGTTTAGTTCCTGCAACTTCACTCAGTTATTCGACTAACACTCTTAACCAGTATGTAGACAAAAGTCATTTAGCCTTGTTTATGGGTCATGGAAAAGAATTACATTGTGCACTTCAACCCCTTGGTCACATAAATTCGGTAGGGTTCTGGTCAATGTTTAACAAGCGGCTGGGTGTGATCTCTAGGGTGTATCAATTTCCACGAGGTACTCACTCCCCGTGAGTGTGACATCATGGAACTGTGACATAACTGAACGCAGGGTTGGAAAGAGATGTACACAGTAGCATCCCATACTGTTATTTCCATCACACAGCATAGATGTAAATAACGTCAAGAGTATAGTAAAGAGCATACCATAGCAGATAATTAAAAAGTGATGAATTCTGAGTATCTTCACTGTCTTTGTTTTCAATATAATTTATGTAATTTTAGGTTTATATAATTGGGTCTCGATGATGGCCATGTTTCGCAATGGGATCTTGTGATCCAGTACCGAAATGAGTATGACGTGAAGCAAGGTAATTAATTAGTAGGGAAAGAAGCGTGACTTAAAGCCATGCTCCTCCGTGTATTTTATTATAGAGAATCTTCTTTGAGTACACGGACTAAATTTAAAAAAAAAAACAACACACAACTATTTCCAAGTACAATCCCACGTGCACTACTCTTTCAAAAGCATCAACAGCGCAGGAGGCTCCTTTGCACACAGAAAGAGGTTTGCCAAGGGTCTGAGGCGGACCGGCAAAGGGACAGAGCCGCCGCCGCAGGCTGAAAGTGCCGGGGCGCTTCCGAGAACGAGGACAGAACGTCTCCGGGGCGGCGCCGGAAGGCTGACTGAGCCCAACTCGACCACACCCCGGGGCAGTTCGGTCCCAGCCTGGCGCCTGACCTTGGCCGGACCCTGGGAGCGGCAAGGTCAGGGGCGAGCCCGTGACGCCCTCCGGTCCGCGCGCTGCCAGAACTCCCGGGGGAGCTCCGCCAGGACCCGCGGGCGCACAGCCCTTCCCCTTCCGGAGCCGAGAAAGGCGGCTCCCCGTGGCGCCAGCGCGACGCGCGCCCGCCCCTACCTTGACTGGACGCGGCCATTTCGGCGAGCTCGTCTCGCGATGACACCCGCAGGGTTTCGGCGCGGTAGGGCGCGGAGTAGCGCGCAGTCATCGCCGCAAGCTGGCTTCCGGCACGTGGGGCAGATGTTTCCATTCCCACGGCGGCGGCGGAAGAGGGCGGGCCGGGCGCCTCGCGGGCACTTCCCACCCCGCGCGTAGGGGCGTCACAAGGCTCTGCGGCCCCGCCCAGCAGCTGCGCCGAGACGCGCGTGCGCAGAGAGCCGGCTCTGAGGGAGGAGCTTGCAGGGAAGTTTCTTGAGACCCGATCGTCACCTCGCCGTCCCCTAGTAAGGCCTATTTTACCCACTACTTTATTAAAAGTAAAGCTGACTAGTGTCACCGTTGAGCACGTATTTATCAGTGCTTGTATGTGCCTGACTTTGTCCAGTAGACAAAGACGCTTAAAAAACCATTGCAATGAGAAGCGCTTAGAAAGAAGCTTCCCTGCCTGCAGTGCCTAAGGAGCCACTTACGTGCCAGAGCGCGTCTCCCCACCCCATCGCTAAGCTAGCCGTCTCACTCTCGCGTCATCCCAATTAATGGCAAGTTCACAATTCCAAAAACTTTGGTCTTAATTTTGAACGCCTCTCTCAATGCCCAATAGATACCGCTTCGCAGGGAATCCAGCAGTTTCTCACCCTCCAGTGCTATCATCTTAGCCCAACTTACAGTCAGTCATTTCTTGCCCGAAGTAAATAGGTCGACCTGCTCCTAACCTTATCTGCCTAAAGTCTGTTCTCTCCCCCTTGGCCAGAAAGACCAGTCTAAAAGCTAATTCTGATCACAGCCCTCCTCTACTCAGAAGCCTACCATGTCCCCCTGTTGCCCTTAGTGGAGAAGCCAAACTCCTTTCGATAAACTGTAACCTACCCAGTGAGATTTCCCATGACCATCCTCCGTTAAAATTGTAACCTTGGCCATCCCTCCTTACCCTCCTAGCTTTCCTTTTGTTCACAGCGCTTATTTAACCTCACAACATACTGTATGACGGACTTGTGCTCGGTAAGTATTAATTATATCAGCTGCTTATATATTTCAATGCTGTGTACCCCGCACTTGGAAGTATAGCATAGGAGTTTGGACCATGAAGTGTGGAGTTGGATTACAGGGGTTGGAACGCTACTGATTGCAAACCTTGTAATCTTGGCCAAGTTGCTAAACCTCTCTGTGCTTCACTTTCACCACCTGAGAAATAAAGACAAGAATAGCAGCTGAATTAAAGTAACTTACACCAGTACATGCCAGCTATTATCTCTGCATCCCAGTACCTGCCGGAAAGAAGGTTTCAGCAAATGTTTACCAAAGGGATTTCTTCCTACTTGTTTCCAAACTGTACAACCCCTCACCAGTTGCTCTCAGTCACATTCATGCTGTGCAAAACCGGACTCTCGGTGATAACATTTCTTATAGCAACACTGGTCAAGTTTCTTCTTGTTATCTCCTATACTTTGAGGCCCTCACTCCCCCTGAAAAACATTAACCTGGGTAGGGGCTCTGCTTGAGCTCAGCAGGGCTACATATTGATGTAAGGAGATATAGCCTATACCTGGGACAAATGCAAACGACCTTAAGAAGCATCACACAACAACAATGCAATATAAATAAATACATGAATACTGCATAGTTATGAGTGCTACATAGACAAATGAAGCCAGGAGGGACGTCAGTAGTGTCAGTGGGGGTAGAGAACTTGCAGTGTAAATGCGGTAGTCCACACTTAAGCTCATTGAGAAGGCAAGACCTGAGCCAAGACTTGAAGGAGATGTGGACGTGGAAATGTGTGGTGATCTAGGGGAAAGATGTTTCGAGTAAAAGGAATAGCAAGTGCTAAGGTCCAGGTGCAAGAGTGTGCTTGGTATTTTAAGGAAGAGCAAGAAGGCCAGTAGTCATAGTGATGTGAGACCACAGAGGCCTGGAGGAAAGGAACATGCAGATCATGAGAGATGCTCTAGGCCATGGTAAAGACTTAGGATTTTACTCTGAGTGAGGTCAAAACCAGTGGAGGGTTCTGAGTGAAGGAGTGACACGATCTGCTTTATAGTTTTAAAAAGTCATTCAGTGGTAGCTGTGTGAGGGGCAAGGGTAGACACAGGGAGACTATTAAAATACTGGTTACTCTTGTTTGTGCAAGCAGATTCCAGAATTTCCAACAACATCCAGAGCTGCCTTTCCTGCTGCTTCTACTAAAGAAGAGGGTTGGAATAGGCTAGGAATATGATACACATTAAAGCTCCTCTTCACCTTGACCTCTCCGTCTCACTCTTCCTTTCCTTAAAGGTTCTGATTAAAGCAGCATTCTCAGGCCAGAGTACTCGCAAAAGTGAATGGGTTAAGATTCAGCTCCGCCCCTCTTTTCCTATTCAGTTCTTCCTGTGGCTGCTTCCCGTTGCTAAAAAGGAAACAATCTTATCTGTTACTGCTTACTGCTATACTGCTGTAACATCCAGCAGGTAAAGTTCCCTAAAATTCCCAGCAAAAATTTTGGGACTTTTCATTAAATCATAGAAAATTTACCTTTTTTCTCCTGGGACCTGAAGATATTTTACAGAAGAATTAGTCTTTTGTTTCTCCCCAGTTAAACATTTTCTAGCAGTACAAGCCATGCAAATAGAACTCGCCACCTGCTTCTTTCTGTGCCTTTTGCCGCTCAGCTTTAGTGCCACCAGAAGATACTACCTGGGTGCAGTGGAACTGTCCTGGGACTATATGCAAAGCGAGCTGCTCGGTGCACTGCATGTGGACGCAAGGTAAAGGCACGTTCTGTGGGGTCCCGTTGGGATTGTGAGCAGGCTTCAGGCTAGGATGGTTGTGATGGTGGTTAAGCACTGAAAAAGCACTGAGAAAGGTAAGGTGTGTGTGCTTATGGCCAATCCTGTTCACAGATCTCAACTATTTGTTGATGCTATTATGTTTTGTCCATTGCTTCTCTCGGTCACATGCTGCCACTTTGGAAACTAGACAGTGCAAGGCGGATGAAGAGACAAGGACCCTGAGAGAAAACAAAACTTTCCTCAGCCTACCTCCACGCTTCCCTACAGAGAGGCAGAACAATGAGATCCCATCAGTATTATGTACAACTTTAGTGTGTAGGTCTCCTGTGTACGTGTGGTGTGGTTTTGGTACCTTTGCCCAGTTTCAGTTTAAGAATAGTATTAGCCCTGAGTTCAGAAGCTTTTCATCTTTTTGGGTTCCAGTGCATTTTGACAGACTACTATTAAATGATGTTTTCAATATTATCTACGATCATCAATTTATTTAGATTTTTCTGCCTCTTCTTCAGTCAAATTTGGTTATATATTTTTCTCAGCAAAGCAATCTAGATTTTTCTGGATTTAAGAATCCATTGGTATCAAGTCATATACTAGTCTTCTGATGTTGTTCAGCTATTCGGTGTCTGTAGTTATATTTCCTTTTTCATTCTTATATTGTGTATGTTCTCTTTCACTCTCTTAACAATAATGTTTCTAGGAAGTTTCTCAATTTTGTTGATCTTGTCAGGAAACGTCTTTTGTTTCTATCAATTTCTGCTTTTTCTTTCATTAATTCATTCCTTCTTCCTGATTTCCTGATTTCAGTTCATTTTGCTAATCTAATTTTGCTTATTGAATTGAATGCTGGAATCATTTATTTTAAATTTTGTTTTGTTTTCTTTAAATGTGTATTATACGGATCTATCCCCAGTACATATATGATGGCAATATAAGTATTAAATATAATCATGTCATACATTACAGTCTTTTTTTGTTCTTTCTGTTTGGCTCCCCATCTGCCTTCGACATTAGCCCCCTTCTTGCCTGTCCCCAAACAAATAACCCTAGTATGGTTATATATCCTCATGCACACACACACTTATACATGCACATAAAGGTTTTCTTGGTCATTGCTTGTTTTACAAAAATGGGATATTACACACATGTTTCTCTCTCATTAGCACCTAGTGGAATTTTGTCTAAGTCAGTTAGCATAGCTTCAATTCACTTTTATTTTTATTTTAGAGAGGGACAGGAGGGGAGGGGAGAGGAGGGAGAAGCTCTCAAGCAGGCTCATGCCTAGTGCCCACCCTGAGATGGCCTGACCCTAAATCAAGAGTTGGTCACTTAACTGAGCCACTGAGCCAGGCGCCCCAATTCATTGATTTTAATGGCTACATAAGATTCTGTATCATTTCCACTTTTTGGTCATTGTATGCTGTATCATTACATACTGGTGCTTTATTCCTATGGGACAGATTCTCAAGAGGGATGTCACTGGAATGAAGGGAATATTTTCTATTTGGTTTTAATTGCCAGAAAGGCCAGAGCTCTCCAAACATTTCTACTATCAACATATGCGAGTGCCCTTCTCCCTGCTCTTATGTCAATAACTTTTATCTTGTTCTAATTTTTGCCAGCTTAGTTATAGAGTGATACCACATCATCACTTTAATTGCATTCCTTTTATTTCTTAGGTGGAACGTCTTTTCAAATGCCTGTTGGCTATTGCATTTATATTTTGAGATTTGACAGTTCATAGGTTTTGCCCATTTTTCTTTGCGCTCTTTTATTTTTTTATTACAAAACCCTTTTATTATCACAAATGTTAACTATTTGTTATACTGCCTTAACATACTAATGTATAGTGTGATTTCCCCCAAGACCTATTGTCTTATAGTAACTTTTACTAAAATTTTTTTAAAAATTTATAGTCAAATGTTTCTATCTTTTCTTTCATATCTTCAGAGTGGCCAGTGTTGGTTAAAAATGTTTTCTGCATATCAGTGTTGTATGTGTATTTCCCAGATTTTCTTGCAAGATTTTTATTGTTTTGCTTTTTTCATTTGTCATCAATTCATCTGATAATTATTTTTGTATATGGTTTAGAAATGGGATACGGGTAGTTTTATTTCTGTCTAGATCAGTAGCCTATGGCAATGGTACCATTTATCAAATAGTACATCTTTTACTACTGATTTGAATAAACCCATTCATCATATAAAATTTTCATGCATACTACTATGTATTTCTGGATGCATTATGCTTCTTCATTGAACTGCTTTTGTCTTGTTGTGTCAATACAATACTGATTTGATTACAGTGGGTTTATTTTATCTTCTGTTATCTGGTAAGTGAAATCAGTCCTCACTGCTCTTTTTTTTTTAACCTTTCTTAGCATTTCTTTTTTTTTCCCCTAAGATTTTTATTTGTTCATTTGAGAGAGAGCATGTGCACAGAAGCTGGGGGGTGGAGGGAAGGCTGAAGGAGGGGGAGAAGCAGACTCCCTGCTGAGCAGGGATCCCAATGTGGGGCTCGATCCCAGGACCCTGGGATCATGACTTGAACCGAAGGCAGAGGCTTAACCTACTGAGCCACCCAGGCACCCCTAAGTTTTATTTTTAATATGTTGATTGACAGATGGATTATGTTTATAGATTTCCTGACACTGAATACCCTTACATTCTTGGACTACAATTTATACTATAATTTGATTATTGCTGGGTTCTATGTGCTAATATTTCTTTGAACGCTGTATGCCTTCATATCACCCTTTGGCAGCTCAGCTGGTAGAGCAGAGGACAGTCGAGGTATAAACACTGTGTGCCTTTGTTATGTGAGATTGATCTAAAGCTCTATTTTTTATTATTACTCGATTTTGGTATTAAAATTTTACTGCTTGTATCAAATGAATCGCTGAGTGCTCCATCTTTTTCTTTTATAGCTCAAATGACATTAGAATTGCCTATTGTTTAAAAGTTAGATAAAGTTCATTTATGAGTCTGTTTGCTCCAGGTGACATTTGCAGTATTTTTAATCATCTCTTCAGGCTCTTCTGTGAAAATTACTCAAATCAAGTTTCAACTTTTTTTGAAGTCAGTTTTAATAATTTTATATCTGTGCAGGTAATCACTTTATTTTTTCATTCTGTTGCCATATTATCTAAGATTTGTGCCCTTTCTTTTTCTTAAATTCCTGTATATTTGGTATTTATCTTTTATCCACAAACAGGTTTGCAAGGGATTTGTCAATTTTGTTGTTGGTGATGCTCTTTTCAAACAATGAGTTTCTAAGTTTCTTTGTTTTGCCCAGTTTTTTTAAAGGTTTATTTATTTATTTGAGAGCACAAGCAGGAGGGGCAGAAGGAGAGGGAGAGAGAATCTGCAGCAGACTCAGTGCTGACCGCTGAGCCCAACGTGGGACTTGATCTCACGACCCTGAGCTCATGACCCAAGCTGAAACCAAGAGTTGGACACTCAACCAACTGTGCCACACTGCGCCACCCACCCCAGTTATTTTTTAATGTTTATTTTTAGGTTTTATCTTTGTCAACGATCTCTTAGTTTCTTTTGGCTTATTGTGCTGCATTTTTTTCTTTTTTTAAGATTTTATTTATTTATTTGATAAAGAGAGATCACAAGTAGGCAGAGAGGCAGGCAGAGAGACAGAGAGGAGGAAGCAGGCTCCCCACAGAGCGGAGAGCCCGATGCGCGGCTCGACCCCAGGACCCTGGGATCATGACCTGAGCCGAAGGCAGAGGCTTAACCCACTGAGCCACCCAGGTGCCCCATTTTTTTCTAATACCTTAGGAAAAGTGATGTAATTTTTCCTTTGTCCTTTATTTTTAATAGTGAAGGCATTTCAAGTTGTAGGTTTTTCTCAGAGAACAATGTTTGCATGCACACAGGTTATGATACGAAGTTTTCATTATTTACAGTAGTTTATAATATTGTCTTGGGTTTCATTTAGAAACATAATTTTTTTCTTTATTTTTCTGAAGTTTTTATTTAAATTCCAGTTAGTTAACAGTTCAGTTAGGGTTACTTCGTTTCATGTGTACAGTATAGTGATGCAACACTTCCATTCAACACCTGGTGCTTGGCCTTAATCTCCAAGTGCCCTCCTCAACCCTAACCCACGCTCCTCTCCTCTGGTAAACATCAGTTTGCTCTCTTAAGAGTTTGTTTTGTGGTTTATCTCTCTTCTTCTTTGCTTGTTTTGTTTCTTAAATTCCACATATGAGTGAAGTCATATGGTACTTCTCCTTCTCTGACTGACTTCACTTAACATCATACTCTCTGGCTCTGTTCATGCCATTGCAAATGGCAAGAGTTCATTCTTTTTGATGGCTCAGTAATGTGTGTATATATATATATATATGTACACCCCACATCTTATTAGTCAGTGACTCTTGGGCTGTTTCCATAATCTGGCTACAGTAGATAATGCTGCTATAAACATTGGGGTGCATGTATCCCTTTGAATTCGTCTTTTTGTATTTGGGTAAATAACTAGTAGTGCAGTTGCTGGGTTGTACGTTGGTTCTGTGTTTAACTTTTTGAGGACCCTCCGTACTGTTTTCTAGAGTGGCTGCACCAGTTTGCATTCCCACCAGCAGTGCACCCTTTTTCCACCTGTGTCTTGCGTTGTTGAGTAGCCGTGCTGACTAGTGTGAGGTGGGATATCATTGTGGTTTTGGTCTAACTTTTACTAACCTTTTATCAGCTATGTTATTTGCAATTATCTTCTATTTTGTAGGTTACCTTTTAGTAGTGTTCCATGATTCATTGCTCATTGCAACACGTGCCTTCAATAGCCATCACCAGGCTATACCATCCACCCGCCCCTGTCCCCTCTGAAACCCTCAGATTGTTTCCTGGAGTAGAGTCCATAGTCTCTTACAATCATCTCCCCCTCTGTTTCCCCCCCGCCTTCAGTATTCCCTTCCTTCCCCTAATGTCCTCCATGCTATAGACATTTTTAACAATGTTTGTTCTTCCAATCCATGAGCATGGAGTTTTGTTTTTGGTTTTTTTATTTTTTACATCTCTTTGTGTCCTCTTCAGTTTCTTTCATCTGTATTTTATAGTTTTCAGAGTATAGGTCTTTCAACTTCTTTGGTTAGGTTTATTCCTAGGTATCTTATTATTTTTATCTTATTATTATCTTCTTTTCATCTTATTATCTTATTATTTTTGGTACTTATTATTTTGATTGTAAATGGAATTGATTCCTTAATTTCTCTTTCTTCTGTTTTATTGTTGTTGTATAGAAATGCAACAGATTTCTGCATGTTGTATATCCTGCAACTTTACTGAATTTGTGTGTCAGTTCTAGTAGGTTTTTTGGTGGAGTCTTTCAGGCTTTCTACATAGAGTAGCATGTCATCTACAAATAGTTGAAGTTTGATTACTTCCTTGTGGATTTGGATGCTTTTTATTTCTTTCTGTTGTCAAATTGCTGTGTGTAGGACCTCCAGTACTATGTTGAACAAAAGTGGTGAGACTGGACATCCCTGTTATGCTGCCTGACCTTAGGAGAAAAACTCTCAGTTTTTCCCCATCGAAGATGTTGTTAGCTGTGGGTTTTTCATAGTTGGCCTTTATTATGTTGAGGTATGTTCCCTCTAAACCTACTTTGTTGAGGGTTTTTATCATGAATAGATGTTGTACTTTGTCAGATGCTTTTTTTGCATCTACTGAAATGATCATATGGTTCTTGTCCTTTCTTGTATTAATGTGTATCGCATTGATTGATTGAATATTGAACCACCCTTGCAACCCAGGAATAAATCCCACTCAATCATGGTGAATGATTATTTTAACGTATTGATGGATTTGGTTGGCTGGTATTTTACTGAGAATTTTTGCATCCATGTTCATTGGGGTTGTTGGCCTGCTGTTCTCTTTTTTTTTAAGATTTTATTTTATTTATTTGACAGAGAGAGAGATATCACAAGTAAGCGGAGAGGCAGACAGAGAGAGAGAGAGAGGAGGAAGCAGGCTCTCCACCGAGCAGAGAGCCCGATGTGGGGCTCGATCCCAGGACCCTGGGATCATGACCTGAGCCGAAGGCAGAGGCTTTAACCCACTGAGTCACCCAGGCACCCCTGCTGTTCTCTTTTTTAGCGGGGTCTTTATCTCGTTTGGGAACAGGGTAATAGATTGAATTTGCAAGTTTTGCTTCCTTTTCCGTTTTTGGAATAGTTTGAGAAGAATAGGTATTAACTCTTCTTTAAATGTGTGGTACAATTCTCCTGGGAAGCCGTCTGGTCCTGGAGTTTTGTTTGTTGGGAGATTTTTTGATTACTGATTCAATATCTTTACTGGTTATGAATCTGTTCAAGTTTTCTATTTTTTCCTGTTTCAGTTTTGGTAGTTTATGTGTTTCTAGTGCTGTATCCATTTCTTCTAGGTTGTCCAATTTGTTGGCGTGTAGTTTTCAATAACATTCACTTACAATTGTTTGTATTTCTGTGGTGTTGGTTGTGATTTCTCCTCTCTCATTTGTGATTTTATGTATTTGGATCTCTTTTCTTTTTGGTAAGTGTGGCTAGAGGTTTATCAATTTCATTAATTTTTCCAAAGAACCAGCTTCATTTAGGAGAATGAATTTTAATAGCATTTTTATTTGTTTGTCAGTTATTTCTTAGTATTTGGATCAACTTTGAGTATCATAATAGTTTCTTCTCGCTGTGTAACACATTACCTCAAACTTTACAGCTTTCAACAACACCCAAGTATTTATTACGATTTTAGTGGCTGAGAAGCCAGGCGGGCTGGCCTGAGCACCCTACTCAGGGTCATACAAGACCAAAATCAAATTGTTGACAGGGCTGCCATCATTACTGGAATTCATCTCCTTCTCTGAAGTTCCACGTAGGGCCCTTCATCCTCAGACTAGTCTTTCTCATGCTTTAAATCATTCTGACTTCAACTTCTACCTCATCTCTCTGACCTTTTCTGCCTTCCTGTTGCACTTTTAAGAACCTTATGATTACTTTGGGTCCACCCAGATATATCAGGATAATCTCTCCTTCTCAAGACCAGCTAATTAGCAACTTTAATTCCACCCACAAAGTTTCTTTAGCTGTGTAAGATAACATATTCATGAGCATAACACCAAAGGGGAGAGGCAAAGAGAAGCAAAATTTTGCCTACCACAGGTATAATTTACATACAGTGAAACATACAGATTTTTAATGTGCAGTTTGGTAAGTTTTGACAAATGCATACAAGTTACATCACCGCCACTTTAATCAACACACAGAACATTTATATCAGTCCTTCTGCAACTTTCCAGTGAGTCTCCCTATCCTGACCTGGCCCTTGGCAACAGGCTGTTTCTGGATTCATTTTTGACTGTTTAAGATTTATATATCATTAGAATCATACAGTATGTACTCTTCAGTGTCTAGCTTTTTATGTTTACCATCATGATTTAGAAATTCATCCAGATTGTTGCACAAAGTAGTTTTATTCTTTGTGTTGCTGATTGCTGCTTCATTATGGGAATATATCACAATTGGTGTGTCCATTCACTACCACATGACATTTGGATTGTTTCCAGTTTGGGAGCTAATAGAAAGACACCTGCTGTGAGCAGTCCTGTACAAGCTTTTGTGTGGACATCTGTTTTCATTTATTTTAGTCAGATGTCTAAGAATGAAATTGCTGGATGATACAGGAAATGCATGTTTAACTATAAGAACCGCCAGCCGCCAGTATAACCAGTTGCAACACATCCTGGACAATACTTGATGTTGCCAGTATTTACGTTAGTTATTTTAATGACTCTGTGGTGGTATCTCACTGTAGGTTTAATTTGCATTTCTCTGATGACTAAAGATTCTGAGCACCTTTGCATGTGTAACTGGCTGTTCCTGTATTTCCTTTGATGAACTGTCTGTTCAGAGTTTGGCCCATTTTGAAATTGTGTTGTTGGTCTTGTTATCTTTGAGAATTCTGTATATATTCTGGATGTGTTTTCAGATGTACTCATTTTAAATATTCTATCCTAGCACCGAATTTTTCATTTTGATGAAGTCCAGTTTATCTATTTTTTTTTTCCTTTGGTTCCTTGTGCTTTTGATATCTTGTCTAAGGAACTGTTGCCAAATCCAGGGTCACACAGAATTATGCCTATATTTGCTCCCACGAGTTTTATAGTATTAGCTCTTATATTTAGGCCTTGGATATGCTGAATTAATTTTTATCTGTAGTATGAGGAATGGATTCAAGTTCCTTCTATAGTCTATATACCCTGCAGTTGTGTAGTGTTAATGACCCTAAAGTAGAGGCCCAGATGGTCAGTAGCCTGATCTCTAACTGAACAATCAGCCACTTATCCATTAATGTAGGTCTTGTTAAAAA
Source organism: Enhydra lutris kenyoni (assembly GCF_002288905.1). Classification (NCBI taxonomy): domain Eukaryota; kingdom Metazoa; phylum Chordata; class Mammalia; order Carnivora; family Mustelidae; genus Enhydra; species Enhydra lutris. The sequence continues at coordinate 4,145,185 of NW_019154180.1, read as the reverse complement.
TTATTAAAATAATTGTACTTACTACATTGTATTTTGTACTGTAGCTTCCATCTAGCATACAGCCTGTGCTATAGTGAATTCAATGGAGAAAATGATTTATTTGTCATCTGGCTTTCTGTTGTTGTGCGGCGGTCACGTGTATTTTTACCGGGAAGAAGTTTATAGAATTTTTATTTTGATGATACCATTTTATAGCCTGGATTATTTTGATACTGATTAACAAGATAAGCTGACTCTGGACACATCCTGACAACCTCTGCCAAGTTTTGAAATAAACATCTGGGGAAATTCAGTTTTATATTATCTGTTCCTGCAGCTGCTCAACTTCTTCTAAGCAAAGGTCAGGGAATATAATAGGTTTTCCGATTCTTTTTAGATAAAATGTGAAAGAACAGTTCATGTGAAGGACATTGTTGCTAAATAGATTTGGCAAGATTTAAATATCGAATCCCAAGGGAAATGCATAAACAAAAATCCCACAGAAGTTAGGAAGGAGTAAAACCCATGAACCCTGGAACATTTTGTCACTGTGCAGATTACTGTGAAACTGACACAGGCACATACATCACGTGTTTCTGCACCAGTGGAAACTCTTCACTCTAACAGAAAAGGTCCTAAATATGCACATCTCAGAACTGAATCAGAGACCTGGGTGGTGCTGATGCTCTTAGGAATGGCCCCTTGAATAGCGCCTAGTCTTTCTGTTTCTCTGTCCCACAAGCTTATTTCTTTTGCCTCTGATTTTTGCCTCTTTCCTTAGAGGAAGAAAAGAAGTGTTTCTGTGTGTTCTGGATCCTGTTCCCTCTAGTAAACATTCTGTGTGTCTTACATTTTCAGTTTAGTCAGAAATATTAAAGTGGAAGTACAGTACTCTTGGTCGTCAAAATACCTGTCTCTTGACATGGGTCTCAGTTTTGTTAGAAAGTGGTGGAAGCTTTGGAAAAACTGGGTGGAGTAGACTCTCCAGAACCAAGGAGACAAAATGGAAAAAGGGATGAGTTGATGAATGTGGAAGGGCATAGTTCTCAAAGTGGCTGGGAAATGGGACAAGTGGACTGAACAGAGGGGTTCGATTGATGGTATGGGCACCAGATGATATTGTTCAGTGACTACAAGCCATGTAGGTTTATGCCAAGGGAAGTTTTAGAGATGGATGAAATTAGAGCACATTTAAATATGAATTAATATGGGGTTGGGCTCCCTGGAAACGGACTGTGAGGGTTAGATGGCTGTGCGGAAAGTTTTTTGAGAGCGCTCAGAGGACCTGCACCCTGGAAGGGGAGGACAGGGAAGAAGTGGGGGTGGGCCCAGGGAGAAGCTGGGCTGCGGTGCAGGCTGACCCTGCAGGAAGCTCTGGAGCTGGAGTGACCTTCTGAGTCATCCCAAGTCGGGCTGGCTGTGGTGGGCCTTGTCCATCCTGATCCATCTTGAAGCACCACTTACCTCACATTTTGCCAACACTGGGGTAGCCCATACAGAGGCTGGTTGATGTTAATTGCCAGTCATCTTGTCCAGGGTCGATGCTCTCTGGTGGCATTAACGTACAATGTGAAGATTTGTACCTCTACTTCAATTACACCCAGGGTTGCGTAGGGGAACCCTGATGACCAGCCGCTAGTGGAGGAAAAAACCTGAGCTTTATTTACAGATGGGTCAGCTTGATACATAGGTGCAAAGGTGCTTTCGGTGGCTGGAGGGTCACCCTGTGCCTCTCCAAAGAGGTCTCTGGGTTCCTAGCTGTGCTTCCACTGGGAAGCACCTCGGCGCGTCCTAAGTTCTTGGGAGTCCCCCGCGGTGTCCTGCTGACATGGTCCACTGACCTTGGGCGGCGGCTTTGTCACAGATTCACAGCTGTCACGGAATGTCCAAAAACAACGCAGATAAAAAACATTCTTTCCAGCAAACATTGTTCAAATAATGAGAACATCTGTGCTTCCTTGACTGATTTTGTAGCTTTTTAAGCACAAAAATGCTTAAAATGCTGCTTTTTTACTCTGTGCATGTGTGCAGGCATGCAGGAAGTTTATAGGTACTTATCGAGGCTCGCTAAGTATCTGAATCGTTTCCTTGGGCTGTTGTGACGTATCGGGCTCAGTGCTTGTCTCTGTGGCTGTCAAGGTGGACACTCCAGCAGCAGTCGCTGGAGCAGCTTTGGTGAGTCTGTGATGTCATGTCTACGAGCAGGCTCCACCGTGGCTCCTCCATTCATATGTCCGTTCTGGCAACTCCAGTTGCAGTGACTGAGGCTTGGTGCCTTTTTTGTGGTGGATACTCTCTACTTTTTCATTCTTTGATGCTCTTCTTTTCTTTATGTAGATCTGAGTTCTTAATTTTAATTTTAATTTCCCTCTCTCTGTGTAGTTTGTTGTAATATTTCTTGTAAGACAGCTCTACTGGCAGCAAATTCCCTCCATTTTTGTCTGTGTAGGAGTTGTTATTTCTCCATCACTGTTGAAAGATAATTTTGCAGGGTAGAGAATTCGAGGTTGGTTGTTGTTTTTCTTCCTCCCAACACTTTAGATATGCAACACTCTACTCTCTTCTTGCTTGCATGGTTTCTGAGGAGAAGTTGTATGTAATTCTTTTCTTTGTTCCTCTTTGGGTAAGGTGTTTTCCCTGTGGATTCTTTCAAGATGTTTTATTTACCTTTGATTTTCTGAAGTTTGAATATGATATGCCTAGAAATAAATAGTTTTGGGGGGGCGTTTGTCCTGCATGGTGTCCTCTGAGCTTGCTAGATCTGTATGTTGGTGAATGACATTAATTTGGGGAAATTCTCATTATTGCTTCAAATACTACTTCTGTTCCTTCCTTTCTTTCTTTTTCTTCTGCTATTCTATCGTATGTATTACAACTTTTGTAGTTGTCCCACAGTGCTTGGATATTCTAATCTGGTTTTCATCATTTTTCATTTTCATCATCATTTCTGTTCTTTTCTCTTTGCTTTTAAGTTTAAAAGCTCCTGTGGTCATAGTTTCAAGCTCAGAGATTCCTTCCTTAGCCATATCCAGGCTACTCATGATTCTGTCAAAGGGACTCTTGGGGTTCCTGGGTGGCTTAGTTGGTTGAGCATCTGATTCTTGATTTCAGCTCAAGTCATGATCTCAGGGTCGTGAGACTGACATTGGTCTTCATGCTCAGCAGAAAGTCTGCTTGAAGATTCTCTCCCTCTACCCCTTCCCCCATTTATTTTTTTAAAAAGTTCATTATTTATATAATAAATAAAATCTTCTTTATTTTTATTTTTTTAATAAAATCTTTTTAAAAATACTAAGAGATTAATATCCAAAATGTACATTTCTCCCACTATCTGAAAGTTTGCTTTACAATGCTTTGCTTTTACAAACTACCTACTTTAGTATCTATTTTCACTAACTAAAAAAAAAAATCTGAAGAGGATTGTGCCTTTTACAGAATGGAAGTTTCTTCTTTGTTTTCTGCCATTTCAGTTTACAAAAGGTTTCATAGGCATGTTCTACTTTGGAATAGCAGGGGAAACCTGTATATGGAGAACTCCTTAAAACTCAATAAGGAAGGGGTGCCTGGCTGGCTCAATCAGTGGAGCATGGGACTCTTGGTCTCAGGGTTGTGAGTTCAAGCCCCATGTTGGGAGTAGAGATCACTTAAAAAATAAAATCTTAAAAAGAAAAAGTAAGCAGACAACCTAATTCAGAAATGGACAAAACGGGGCGTCTGGGTGACTCAGTGGGTTAAAGCCTCTGCCTTCAGCTCAGGTCATGGTCCTAGGGTCCTGGGATCGAGCCCCGCATCGGGCTCTCTGCTCAGTGGGGAGCTCGCTTCCTCCTCTCTCTCTCTGCCTGCCTCTCTGTCTACTTGTGATCTCTGTCAAGTAGATAAATAAAATCTTATAAAAAAAAAGAAATGGACAAACTGGACTTGAATAGACATTTCTCCAAAGAATGTATACAAATGGCCAATAAGCACATGAAAAGATGCTCAAACTCACCTAGGGAAACACAAATTAAAGCCACAAAGAGATAGAATCTCTCACCCATTAGAATGGCTATCATACAAAGAAAACCAGAAAATAAGTGTTGGTGAGGATGTAGACGCATTGGAACACTTCTGCACTGTTGGTTGGAATATAAAATGGTGGTGCCCCTGTGAAAAAGAGGATGGTGACTCTTAAAAACTTTTTGAAAATCACCATATAATCCATTAATTCCATTTCTGGGTATTTACTCAAAATAATTGAAAGCAGGATCTTGAAGAGATATGTGTATAACCATGTTCACAGCAGCATTATTCTCAATAGCTAAAATGTGGAAGCAACCCAAGTGTCTGTCTATGGACGAACGGATAAACAACATGTGGTCTATTCATACAATGCAATGTTATTCAGCCTTAAAAAGGAAGAGAATTTTGACACCTGCTACAACATGGATCAATCTTAAGGACATTAAACCAGTCACAAAAAGACAAATAACTTATAATCCCACTTATATGAGGTCCCTAGAATGGTCAAAATCATGGCAACAGAAAACAGAATGGTGGTTTCAGAGGCTGAGGGGAATGGAGAAGGACAAATTATTGTTTAATGGGTATTGAGTTTCAGTTTTGCAAGGTAAGAGTTACAGAGCTAGATGGTGGTGATGGTTGTACTTAGTACCACTTAACTATACACTTCAACATGTTGAAGAGTGAATTTTATGTTTTATGTGTTTTACCACACTAATTAGAGCCCCCCTGACACCTTCACCCCGAGCTGAGCTCTGAGATGAGTGCACTAGGCTTCAGGGGAGTGACAGATGAAAACTGCCCTTGTTGGAATTACAACCAAGTCTACAAATGTTGAGAGGAGACATGCAAATGAAAACTTAATTGTTTCTGACATCAGTCAGACTGAAAAAGCATTGGTTTGCAGACCCAAAATTTATGCAGAGGACCAGGAAATGGGTTTGACACCAAGTAGTAAGGGTGGGGGGGTCTCTGTCTGGCCATTCATCCAGGTTCCTGGAACCTTGTCCTTATCCAGAAACTGGAAGGGGCTGGCTGGGTGGTGCCTGAGCTTGCTGTCCACCGTGGGATTCTAGACCCTGACACTTGGCAGTAACCAGGCAGAGAATGCACAGGGTTACTGGCTCAGCAGTTCAGACCACCTGGGGCACTGAAATGCATCCGTGTGTCTTTTTATAATGAGGCCCTCTACTCTCTTCTTACCCGTTTCTATCCTATTTACCAAAACAAACGTTGCCATACAAACCACGATGTAAGGAGAACCCACCCACTAGGTTTCATGTACACATCCCCCATTCTGTTCTGAAGGACCAGCTGCTCTTTCCTTCCTGGTGTTACTACAAAGCAAGGGTTGGATTTTAAATGGAGAATGAAAGGGGGATCAGTTGAACTAACATGCATGATTTGTGATTTATTTTATCATATGGCACCTAATGTATCAGTGTTTTCATCTTAGCACAGTCTGTGGTAGATCTTAGCATGACCTAAACCGACCTAAACCAGTCTCACTGCAGGTTTAATTTGCATTTCTCTGACGACTAAAGATTCTGAGCACCTTTGCATGTGTAACTGGCTGTTCCTGTATTTCCTTTGATGAACTGTCTGTTCAGAGTTTGGCCCATTTTGAAATTGCGCTGTTTTTGTCTTGTTATTTTTGAGAATTCTGTATATATTCTGGATATGTTTTCAGATGTACTCATTTTAAATATTCTGTCCTAGCACAGAGTTTTTCATTCTGAAGGTGAGTCAAGTGTCCTCCTGTTCTGTCATCTCAGGGGTAAAGGAAAATTGAATGCAAAGTCTCACAACTAGTGACGGGTATACTCAGGATTCAAACCTGGGCCAGCAGCATGGACATTGACAGGATGAGAAGCCATGTTCTTAAGTATAATGACCACTTGTCAGGTAGAGAGAGGGGGAAATGTTGGGAACCTGTCTATAGTAGGGATTTATATAGTTTCCAGTTTGCCTTGTTAACAGTAGAGGAGGGTGGGATGGAAGCTTTACTTCCAGCTGCTGAAAAGTGGGTTCAAAGAGGGTCCACCAAAATGAATGACTTTTCCCTTTCTTCACACAGGTTTTCTTCTAGGGTGCCAAGTTCTTTGCCATTCAACACGTCAGTCATGTACAAAAAGACTGTGTTTGTAGAGTTTACAGATGACCTTTTCAACATTGCCAAACCCAGGCCACCGTGGATGGGTAATATAAACAATATTGACTGTTTATTATGGAACTGAGTATCTGATGCTCGAGCAAGGATTCCCATGGCCTCCCTTACTACCACCTGCTGGGGAAATACTGACTGAAGAGTCTGTGTCTTTTCCGGGCTTTCCTCCTCTGCTTGTTCTCTGGATGTCAGAGTGCTCTGGGTCTTGGACCTGGGTTTGTTCTGTCTTCTCTTTACCTTCGATCACTAGCTGATCTTACCCAGTCTCACAATTTTAAGACATCTCTATGCCAGTAACTCCCAGGTTTAGATCTTCAGTTCAGACTGCTTACTTGATACATCCTCTCAAATGTCAAATAAGCATGTAACAGGATATCAGAATGAGACATCTCGTACCTGAGAAATATTTTGGAGAATTATAGGTGATAAATACCCCCAAATTCTAAAGAGAGACTGGGAGCAGCTAGTTGGCTCAGTCAGTAGAGCATGTGACTCTTGATCCTGGGGTTGTGAGTTCAAGCCCTACGTTGGGTGTAGAGATTATTTTAAAATATTATAAAAGGTTAGTTTTACCCAGTTTGAAATTTTGGAGTAAGAAAAAGGAAGTAAATTTTATTGAGGTGGAAACAAACCATGAGAGACTCTTAACAATAGAGAACAGGCTAGATTGGTGGTGGGTATTAAGAAGGACACATGTTATGATGAGCACTGGATATTGTATAGAAGTGACGAATCACTGAATGCTACTCCTGAAACCAGTATCCGTATGCATGTACGTGTGTGTGTATGTGTATGTTTACATTTATATTTATATATATATACACACACACACGCATATTTTTATAAATGTACATATGTGTATATATATGTATTTAGAGAGAGAGAAGGAGGAAGTAGAGCAGAGAGACTCTCAGGCTCCACACCCAACACAGAGCCTGATGCAGGGCTTAATCTTAAGACCCTGAGATCATGACCTAAACCGACATCAGGAGTCATACGCTTAACCAAGCAACCCACCCAGGTGCCCCTACTCCTGAAACCAATATTCTACTGTATGTTAACTAACTAGAATCTGAATTAAAATTTGTTCAGGTGGTGGCCCAAAATTGGTCCTGCAACCCTCAGCCCATCTTGCACCTCAAGCCTAAGTAAAAGGCAGCTAGGCACTTATGAAATAATTTAGATTTGAGGATTTCTTTGTTAACCATATTTGGTGATTTGTATGTTTCCATAGTGGGAGGGAGGTTTCACCCTCATGCCAAGCTGTAGTGAGGGACGCTTTAAGAGAACCACGTAGAAGTTTTGACATAAGACCTGTGGAACTCATAAGACTCTGACTACTTCCTGCTTTTTATCTGAAAAAACATTCAAGGGCAGAGACTTGGAGGAACTTCCCCTGATGGCATAATAAGGAAAGTAGGTTATAGCAGTGTGAGATGAGGAAGGTCATAGAACAAGATTTGTCTCAAGAAGACCCCATCTGATGGGGCGCCTGGGTGGCTCAGTGGGTTAAAGCCTCTGCCTTCCACTCAGGTCATGGTCTCGGGGTCCTGGCATCAAGCCCCGCATCGGGCTCTCTGCTCAGCGGGAAGCCTGCTCCCCACCCCACTCTGCCTGCCTCTCTGCCTACTTGTGATCTCTGTCTGTCAAAATAATAAATGAAATTTTTTAAAAAAGAAGAAGAAGAAGAAGATCCTGTCTGAGAGGTCTTCCTGCCAGGGCTAGGTGACCCCAATAGAAAACGTCTCTGATTGTATTGCCAGAAGCAGAAAGTGGCAAGAGAGAGACAAGGGACAGCTGGAGAAGGGATGGTTGGGAAGGGGAGAGTCTCCAAAGAACTCATACAAGTGCCCAGGAAAGAAAGAGACAGAATTTTGGCACATCCCACAACCAGGCACTAACAAAGCCACATTATCACTCTTCTTTCCAAGAAACATCTTGTCATCGTGCCTCTTTTTGTACTCCCATCCTTTTCTCACTAGCTCCAAGCTTCAAAGGTCAGGAGGCAGTAAGGTGAGTGGGGGAGGCAGATTAGGACAAGAAGATAAGAAAGCTGGAGGAGGGAGGGACCCTTAAATTTCAGGACACACCAAATGTTTGATATTAAGTTAGACTAGTATCATTGGACTGATATGATACTGCTAATATGTGGTGGTTACTGGAAAAAATTTGGGATTGTTCAAAGTGCAAGAGGGGAAACTCCACTTAACACAGGGTTTTTTTTTTAAGATTTTATTTATTGGGGCACCTGGGTGGCTCAGTGGGTTAAAGCCTCTGCCTTCGGATCAGGTCATGATCCCTGAGTCCTGGGATTGAGCCCCACTTTGGGCTCTGTGCTCCATGGGGAGCCTGCTTCCTCCTCCTCTCTCTCTCTCTGGCTGCTTCTCTGCTTGTGATCTCTGTCAAATAAATAAATAAAATCTTTATATTGATATTAAAAGATTTTATTTGACACAAAGAGAGAGAGTAAAAGCAGGGGGCAGTGCAGAGGGAGAGGGAGAAGCAGACTCCCCGCTGAGTGGAGAGCCCAATGCAGGCCTCGATCCCAGGACTCCGAGATCATCACCTGAGCCAGAGGCAGACATTTAACTGACTGAGCCACCCAGGTGCCCCTCCGCATAACACAGTTAGAATCTATGAAAAATAAATCTCTTTCATATTTTTGTCCCTTTGAATCTACTTCATTCAATAAATTATTTGTAGGCATCTTATACTTAATATGTCCATAAGTCAGAAGTCTTGATTTTCTTACTTTTCTGAATCATGGCCTGACTACCACCCAGTTGCACAAACCCAAACCTCAGGAATTCTCCTGGCTGCTCTGTAACTTCCAGTCCGTCAGCAAGTCTTGTTGACTCTTCATCTAAAGTGAGTCCCAAGTCTGCTTTCTTCTTGTAAGTTCCAAATGCATGCAAACTCCTTTGGCTTACAAAGTCCTACATGTTATATTCCCTGCCTGCCTTTATAACCTTATTTTCTGCTATTCCCCTGCTCATTCACACATTACTCAACTATGTCAAGATTATTCCTGTCTCAGGACTTTTCCATTTGTTTTATCTGCTTTGGATGTTATTCTACTAGATATTTAAAAATCTTGCTTCTTTTCAATTAGTCCCATCACTGCTCAAATGCCACCTCCTCAAAGATGCCCTTCCTGACCACTATGTTTAAAGGATTCCATCTCCTGCTTCATAACTTTCTAGCACACCACATCTTTTATAGCATTTACAACAATCAGAATATTTCTTGTTTATTTCTTTATGTGCTTAATTACATTCTCCAGAATGTAATTTCCATGATCTGTCTTGTTCACTACTGCATCTCCAGTGCTTAGGGCATTTCCTAGAATATAATAGGATCTCAACTATGAGTTGAATGAATGAATGCATTGAGTGAATTACCAGAAATCTATCCTTACAACAACCATGACACTGAGGTGGTGATAGCAGCTTATGCATTTATTCGGTCAATTACTGCTTTTTATCAGTAATCACAGGTGCATGTTTTTCCACTGTGACTTTGGCCATCACTTTCATAATAGCAGGTTTTCTGGAGTACCACTCTCAAAGTAACCTTTAGGGGGCATCTCATTCTCACAGGTCTGCTGGGTCCTACCATCCGAGCTGAGGTTTATGACACAGTGGTCATCATACTTAAGAACATGGCTTCTCATCCTGTCAGTCTTCATGCTGTTGGTGTATCCTATTGGAAAGCTTCCGAAGGTGAGTCAAATGCCCTCCTATTCTCCTGTCATCTCAGGGATAAAGGTCTTACAGCTAGCGAATGGTGCACTCACTAAGTTCATAATACATCACCTCAGTGCTACCTGGCCATCCTCACCCCAAGACAGCTTTACACATTGTTGGCCTCTTATCAGACCTCCCCCACCTCTTTCCAGATCCTACCATTAGGAAAAAGGATATTCATTTCTTAATGAAATGCTTCGAACAAAGAAAGGTATAGAAAATAATATAGCACACAAACACTGTAACCATCACCTCACTTTGCAAATCTTGTTTTTTTTTTCTTTAAAGATTTGTTTATTTATTAGAAAGAGCACAGAGCCCATTGTAGGACTTGATCCCCTGATCCTGAGATCATGACCTGAGCCGAAACCAAGAGTTGGACACTTAAACAACTGCACCACCCAGGTGCCCATCACTTTGCCAAATCTTAAAATTTTGCCATCTTTGCTTTAAGAAATTAACCATTATATAGTTGAATCCCTTTATGTAACCCCTCAGGCTCCCTTCCTCTCTATCCAAATATATCTGCTCTCTAGAATTTAATAGCAGCCCATGATCACACAGGCACCTTAACCACACACTCCATCCCCAGGGGCCAACTCAGGTTTTTAAAAATGTCTTCAACTCTCTGGCAAGTGCAGCTGTTGGTCTGATGTTGCTTCTAGATGAAGCCAGTAGTATCTAGTGCACACTGAAGAGGGTGTCCCTATACGCCGGAGAGGCTCACTTTAGAGTGGGGACTACCCACCTGTACTTTGGAGGTGGCCTTTGGCTGCTGAAAGTCTGTAGTAAAAGTAAAGGCAGAGTAGGGGCAGTGCAGGGATCTCCTGTACTGCTCTGTTGGTGAGGTCCCACTCTCAGATGTATAGATGTGATAGGATAAGATAAGGTATAAACGAAGAGCCCTCGCAGTGCTTTGGGCTGCTCTGCAACTCCAGAGACCATTATAAACCCAGGAAGTTATGGTGAAGTTGCTAGAAAAGTGTTTCAGTAGAAGCATAAGGCATTATGTCATTTCCTTTAAATATTCTCTACTTCTGTCCACTGAAATGACCTAGAAGCAAAGACATTTCATTAACAGTGAACACAGATAGTGCTCAATTTAGAATCGAGGTATCAAACTAATCCATGGGTTAATTTTAACATCACTAAGCATGAGACAGCCAGAAAATATCTGCCCCTGATGTGATCTCCTCCTCCAGAGAAGAGCCAAGTTAAAAACATTTCTAAAAATGGCCACCTGGGTCACTCAGTTGGTTAAGTGTCAGACTCTACATTTTGGCTCAGGTCATGATCTCAAGATTGTGAGGTGGAGCCCCATGTCAGCCTCTGTGTGGGGTGTGGAATCTGCTTAAGATTCTCTTTTTCCCAGTCCCTCTGCCCTCGTTCCCCTTCCCCTCTCTAAAAAACACTTGAAAATCTCTGTATCTCATCTTTCTGTGACCTTCACCAGTGCTCATTAAAGAGTCGGGGACAAAGTACATAACCAATGTATGTCTGTTGAGTTGAATTGATATGAACTAGGTAAAAAGATGCAATGATAGAAGTAGTATTATTGGTCACAGTGAGAACCACTCAACCCCTCATGTTTGCATTAGTGGTCTACAACTTCTGCGGGATATATGAGGCTGCTTGATAGTCTTCCAAATTAAGTTGCAGAAAGTCTATTTCTTGTGTAGAATCTACTGGTAACAATAAACTTGCTATATTTCCTTGAGTGAACAATGCATATGGAAAGGACAGTGTTATCTCTTCTTGCTTTAGGTGCTGAATATGAGGATCAGACCAGCCAAAAGGAGAAGGAAGATGATAAAGTCATTCCTGGTGAAAGCCATACTTATGTCTGGCAGGTCCTGAAAGAGAACGCTCCAATGGCCTCTGATCCGCCATGTCTCACCTACTCATATTTTTCTCATGTGGACCTGGTGAAAGACCTGAATTCAGGCCTCATTGGAGCCCTGCTGGTTTGCAAAGAAGGTAAGTGTGAGAGAGGGTAGGACTTACCCTGCAAAGAGGGTAGGACTCAGACGAAATAAGCAGGAAGGGTCAATTATTAAAGCATCTGCGTTTTCATCTAAAAGAGGTTTCTATTCCTTAGCAACATGCCCATGGAAAGAAAATATTACATTCTGTGGACTGTATCAGTAGTTCCTTTTGTAAATTTTGTGTTAAGTTCCCTGAAAGCTTTCTGGAGATAAACACATCCATCTGTGTCATCTGTATCCCAAAAGCATTTAAAACTTGTAGAAAAGCAGGGCGCCTGGGTGGCTCAGTCGGTTAAGTCCAACTGTTGATTTCAGCTCAGGTCATAATCTCAGAGTTGTGAATTCGAGCCCCACACTGAGCTCTGCACTGGGCTCTGTGCTGGGTGTGGAGCCTACTTTAAAAAAAAATCGGAGAAGAGTAAACATTTGTAACTTGTTCTAAAAATCATCTTAAATTTAATTAACCCTTGGGCACCTGGGTGGCTCACTCAGTTAAGCGTCTGCCTTCAGCTCAGGTCATGATCCTGGGGTCCTAGGATGGAGCCCCACATCGGGCTCCCTGCTCAGTGCGGAGACTGCTTTTCCCTCTGCCTCTGCCTCTCCTTATGCTCAGGCTGTCTCTCTCTCTCTATCAGATAAATAAAATCTTTTTTAAAAAGGTTTTATTTATTTATTTGACAGACAGAGATCACAATTAGGCAGAGAGGCAGGCAGAGAGGGAGAGAGAGAGGGAAGCAGGCTCCCTGCCGAGCAGAGAGCCTGATGCAGGGCTTCATCACAGGACCTGGGATCATGACCTGAGCCGAAGGCAGAGGCTTTAACCCACTGAGCCACCCAGATGCCCCTAAATAAAATCTTTTAACATTTTTTCATTAAACGTGTTTTTATTTTATAGTTTAAGAGTATACACTAAATTAGGAAAGTAAACATTGCAGAATTTTCTTTAATTCTAAGTTTTTAATAGTGAAATCAGTTTCACAGGACTTTTGTTTCTCCTTTAACTATTAGTGCATGTCCCCACAATTTAGTGGCTAAAAATTACAATCATCATTTATCATTTCTCATGGTTTTTGTGGGTCTCTCATGGAATTTGGGAGTATGTTTACTTGGTGGTCTATCTCAGGATTTCTTTTTTTTTTAATGCTCTAGCCAGTTATTTATTGTTTGTGTATTTATTTATTGAAGAGAGAGAACAGGCATACACATGCATGTGGAGGGAGGGGCGGAGGGAGAGGGGGAGAATCTTCAAGCAGGACCCATGAGATCATGACCTGAGCTGAAATCAAGAGTCGGACAATTAAGTGACTGAGTCCCCCAGGTGCCCCAAAATGCCCTAGCCCTTTAGACTCTTCCCAAGGGTTTCTAGTCCCTGCCTTGAAGACTTGGCTTTGGAAGAGGAAGAGAAGAGCAGGAAGAGGCACCAGAGCCCTGGCCAGACTGGAGACTCTGTATGAGCCGTTCTACCTCTCAGAATGGCAGCTGGGTGTGCAGTACTCTTGTCTGAGGATTTCTGATGAGGCTGTAGTCAGATAGAGCTGGAGCCAAGGTCATCCTGAATGAACGTTTATTCACATGTCTGGCACCTAGGCTTGGAAAACTCAGATAGTTGGAGTTTTCCACAGGGTCTTTTCAGCATGGGAGCTAGAGGGTACCCAGAAGTCTTTTTCCTTTTAAATGGACTTTGTTTTAGAGTAGTTTTTAGAGTAGTACTTTTTAGAGTAGTTTTAGGTTTACAGGAAAACTAGGCAGAAAGTAGAGAATTCTCAAATACCACCTGTCTGCACCCCACCCACAGCCTCCCCCACTGTCAGCATCCTGTGCCAGAGCAGTATGCTTGTTATAACTAGTGAGCCCACAGTGACGTAGCATTATCGCCCGAAGTCCTGCTGTGCACGAGGGTTCACTCTTGTTGGTTTACAGGCTACAGGTTTGGACAAATGTAGAATGACACGTATCTACCATTATAGTATCATACAGAATAGTTTCCCTATTCTAAAAATCCTCTGTGTCCCACCTCTTCATTCTTTCCTGCCCCACTCCCTAGCAACCACTGAGTTTTTAAATTATCTTATCAATAGTTTTGCCTCTTCCAGAGTGTCAAATAGTTGAAATTATACAGTACATAGCCTTTTCATATTGATTTCTTCCACTTAGTAATGCATTTAGGCTTTCTCCATGTCTCTTCATGGCCTGATAGTGTTTTTCTTTTTAGCACTGAGTAATGTTCTGTTGTCTGAACGGACCACAGTTTATCCATGCACAGTGAAGGACATCTTGGTTGCTTCCAAGTTTTAAACAGTTATGAATAAATCTGCTGTAAATATCCATGTGCAGGTTTGTATGCACACATAGTTCTCAGGCTCTTCGGGTAAATGCCAAGGAACACAGCTGCTGGATCGTATGGCAAGAGTATGCTTTCTTTTGCAAGAAACCACCAACCTCTTTTCCAAGGTAGCTCTATCATTTCGCATGAATTGGACTTCCTGCTGTTCCTCACCCTCACCAGCTTTTGGTGTTGCCAGTGGTTTGGAATTTGGCCATTCTCATAGGTATGTAGTGGTATCAAATTGCCTTAATTTGCATTTCCATGGTAATATGTGATGTGTGAAGCATGTTTTTATTTAAAAGATTTTATTTGTTTTTTTGAGAGAGAGAGAGAGCACAAACAAGGGGAGGGGCAAAGGGAGAGGGAGAAGCAGTCTCCCTGCTGAGCAGAGAGCCCCGCGTGGGTCTCAATCCCAGGACCCTGGGATCATGACCTGAGCCAAAGGTGTATGCTTCACTGACTGAGCCACCCAGATGCCCCAAGCATCCAACTCTTGATCTCAGCTCGGGTCTTGATCTCAGGGTCATGAGGTCAAGCCCCATGTTGGGCTCTGCACTAGAAGTGGGGTGAGTGAGTGAGTAAATAAATAAATAAATAATCAAACCATGTTTACATATAAAATATAAACAAATAAATTTAAAATCAAAAGAATTAATTGGCAGAAGATTGACTTAAAAAGTCAACAGAGAGGCATCTGGCTGGCTCAGGTCTTGGGGTTCTAAGTTTGAGCCCCACATTGAGTATAAAGGTTACTTAAAAATCAAATCCTTATTAAAAAAATAAAATCAATTTTTTAAAAAGTAAAATTTTTTCAAAAAGTCAACAGATATTCTAGTCTGGATAAGATGGAAGAAACATAATGCCTTTATCTCCCATTGAGCTCAACTATAGAACCTTGACAAAATGCATAGCCCAGCCATTTGAGAATCCTAAAAATCAAATAGAACAAACAGGTCAGGAAAGGCATCAGAATTTAAAGTACCACCAAACTGGCAGGGAATTTCTGTTTTTATTGCCCTTCAGTATTCCCCAAATGGGCAAAGGATGTAAATAGATATTTCTGGGGGGGAAAAAGATACAGAAATGATGAACAAGTATGTCAAAAGGTGCTCAGCATCACTCATCACCAGGAAAATACAAATCAAAACCACAAAGAGATACCACCTCACACCTGTCAGAATGGCCAAAAGTAACAACATCACAGGGTGTTGGTGAGGATGTGGAGAAAGGGGGACCTTCTTGCACTGTTCGTGGGAATGTAAATTGGTGCAGCCACTCTGGAAAATAGGGTGGAAGGTCCTCAAGAAGGTAAACATAGAACTACCCTACAACCCAGCAATTGCACTACTGGGTATTTACCCAAAGGATACAAAAATACAGATTCAAAGACATACATGGACCCCAGTGTTTATAGCAGCGTTATCTACTATAGCCAAATTATGGAAAGGGGCCATCCATTCATTGACTGATGAATGGATAAAAAAGTTGTGATGTGGGGTGTGTGTGTGTGTGTGTGTGTATGTAGGAATATTATTATATGATGGAATATTACTCAGCCATAAAAAAGAATGAACGTTTGCTATTTTCAACGACAGTGATGGCACTAGAGGGTATAATGCTAAGTGAAATAAGTCAGAGAAAGACAAATATCATATGATTTCACTCATGAAACTTAAGAAACAAAACAAATGAACAAATGGAAAAAAAAAAGAAACAGAGAGGTAAATGAAGAAACAGACTCTTAACTATAGAGAACTCAGTGATGGTTACCAGAGGGGAGGTTCAGTGGGAGAATGTTACATAGGTGGTGGGGATGAAGGAGGACACTTGTGGTGAGCACTAGGTGCAGTATGGAACTGCTGAATCACTGTACTGTACACCTGAAACTAATATTACACTGTATGTTAACTAACTGGAATGAAAATAAAAATTTTAAAAATGTGTATTTTACATACTGTCAATGAATAACTGGAAACCAGAATGTAAGAAAGAATGTTTACAATAGCTCCAAAAATTGAAAGTTTAGGTATCTAACAAAACATTTACATTATCTGTATGGTGAAAACTACAAAGTAAAAGAAATCAGAGAGACATACTGTTTGTGTGCTATAAGATTCAACATAGTAAAGATCTCAGTTCTCCCCAGTCTGTAGATTTTTAGGAAGCTTTTTTTGTGGTCACAAACAAGCTGTTTCTGAAATTTATATGAGAAGGCAAAAGTACTAGATTTGCTAAAATGATTTTGCAAAATAATAAATTTGGAGTAATAATCTTACTCAATTTTACAATTTACTATAAAGCTGCAGTAATCATAGCATGTGTTAGTTAGCAGAATAGACCTATAGATCAGTGAAATAGAATAAAAGTCCAGAAATAGATCCCCACAAATAAGCCCAATTGATCTGGTGCAAAAATAACTCAAAGGAGGCATCTTGTCAACAAATGGTGCAATGATCTTAGACCTTATAGTTATACAAAGAGTAACTCAAAATGAGTTATAGCTCTAAATGTGATATATACAACCATAACACTTTTAGGAAACATAGTAGAATATCTTCATGACCTGGGGTTAAGAGAAGGGTTCTGAGAAAACATCACACAATTCCTAAAAGAAAAAATTGATATACATGACTTCATCAACACTAGTAATTTTTGCTTTTGTAATGAAAAAACACTTTTAAGAGAATGAAGGGACAAGCTACAGACTGGGAGGAAATATTTGCCAATCACGTATCTGGCTAAGGACTGATGTGATATATATAAAAAATATGTTCACAGTAATGAAGATATTTTTTGTTTTATATATGTATTATACATGTGTATTATATGTGTATGTATTATATATAAAACTTGTTCTCAAATCTCAATAATAAGGAAAAAAACCAATTTTTTTAAATGGACAAAATAGGAGTGACTGGGTGGCTCAGTCGTTAAGTGTCTGCCTTAGGCTCAGGTCATGATCCCAGATTCCTTGGATACAGCCCCATATCAGGCTCCCTGCTCAGCGGGGAGCCTGCTTCTCCCTCTCCAGCTCCCCCGTGCTTGTGTTCCCTCTCTCGCTATGTCTCTCTCTGTCATAAATAAATAAAATCTTTTTTAAAAATGCTTAAAAAGGTAAATGGACAAAATATTTGAATAGATAATTCACCAAAGAAGATATACAAGTGCCAAATACATGAAAAGATGTCCAGTATCATTGGCCATGAGGAAAATGCATGTTAAAACCACAATGAAATATTGCTACAAATATATTAGAATACCTAATGTGATAATTTAAAAATTGTTAAGTATGCTGTTAAGAATGCAGACCAACAGGAAGTCTCATACATTCTTGCTGGGGATTCACAATGGTATAGCCACTCTGGAGTACAGTTTGGCAGTGTAATGTTGTGATTTAAATAAAATATATATTTGGTTTTCATCTCCTTCCTGGTAGAGCTTCTAAAACCCTTGAGATTTTCTGTGATGAGAGCAGTAACAATGTCTTTTGTTATGTTACTGAGGTGATTTTTGGCCCCTACACCTAAGGATGGGGGCTGATCACCGGTAGAGTCAACAAAGTGATTAGAGGGCTGGAATTTTCAGTCACACTTGGCCCCATGCCCCCACCCCTCTCCCACAAGGGGAAAGGAGAGAGGGGCTGAATATTGAGCTCAGTCGCCAATGGCTAATGATTTAAGCAATTACACCTATGTAATGAAGAGTTCATAAAACAAAAAACAAGGACAGTGTTCAAAAAGCTTCCAGGTTAACCTGTGGGAATCTACACCATCTCCGGGTAGATAGTTTCTGAATTTTACTGATACAGGCAACAAAATGGATGAATCTCTAAGGCACTATACTGAGTAAAAAAGCCAATCTCAAAAGGGTATATATTGTATGGTTCCATTTATATGACAATCTCAAAAATACAAATATATTGCAATGGGAAACAGATCAGTGTTTGCCAAGGGTTACGGTTAGGGATATTGGAACTGTCCTGTGTCCTGATGGTTGGTGGTTTCATGTTAAGACCCATAGGCTTGGGACGCCTGGGTGGCTCAGTGGGTTCAGCCTCTGCCTTTGGCCCAGGTCCTGATCTCAGGGTAGGGGGGCAGAGCCTCGCATCAGGCTCTCTGCTTAGCAGGGAGGCTGCTTCCCTTCCTCTCTCTCTGCCTGCCTCTCTGCGGGCTTGTGATCTCTGTCTGTCAAATAAATAAATAAAATCTTAAAAAAAAAAAAAGACCCATAGGCTCACACACCAAAAGTAAGAGTCAGTTTCACTGTTTGGTGATTTTAAAAATAAAAAGAATCCAAATGTTTTCAGACAGCTTTACCTGTAATTTAAATTTGTATAGGTGAGTTACTTTCTTCATCCAATCAAAGCCTTACTTTCAAGTGTCAAGAGTACAAGAAAAAAGGAGAACATCATAAACAAAAATCTTCCTGCTTAAAGTAAGCCTGCAATGAAAATTTCCCAATCAAATGAAGACAACCAACAAATTCAATAATTAAAGCATGTTGGTATACATGGTGTTCACTTAAAGTGTGATTATAGGTGTTTAATATTGATTATTGTTATTTTGGTCATAATACTTTGCAAAAGTAAAAAAGAGTTAAAAGCATAATAGAAATTTTCTATGTTTAATTGCCTATATACATACTTTCCTTGAACAGTATTTACAGTTTTTGTAATCTTTCTCTTTTATATTTGTTCTGAACACATGCATATATATATATGACATATGATTATATGAGCTTGTATTTTGCATGTTTCTTTAATTTCATTTTCTGAGTGATTCATTTTTCTTATATTTTATATAAGTACCAGTCTGCAACAAATCTGAAGTGAAAAAAAGTCATTTACCCCAAATAGTTTTAGAAGAACTGGTATAGGACACCTGACACCAAAGAAGCAATACTGTGGTCAAGTTAACAGGGTTAGGGTTAACCCAAGAGACAAAGCAATAGGAGAAGTGACATCTTCTCCTAGTGTTGATTTCCCATGATAGGGTTCTCAAAAGAAGGTGAATGTTCTCACTTCTTTTTCAGGGAGCCTGGCCAGAGAAAGGACACAGGACTTGCCTGAATTTGTACTGCTTTTTGCTGTGTTTGATGAAGGTTAGTGACCTGCAGTATGAACTTGGGGCTCCTAAAAAAGTAGGATATGTTAATTATGTTAATTTAATCTGGTGTTTGAGAATAAGGGCTGCTGTTGTCCAGAGGAAGTGATTATAAAGTAAGATCATAAACTACTGTTCAGGAATGAAGGAGATGGGGATGAAACTGAGTTTCAAGAAAAAGTACAGCCTGAGTTCCATTGGGAGCTATCCGGTAAGAAGATAGAGGAGCTGGATAGCAGGCTGGGCTCATGCCCTTTATTATATTTATCCATCAGCTTGTCGATGGACGCTCGGGTTGCATCTGTGTCTTGGCTTTTGAAGGTAATGCTGCAATAAACACAAGGTGCCGATATCTCGTTGCTGGGTCATAGGGCAGTTCTATTTTCAACTTTTTGAGGAGCCTCCACGCTGTTTTCCTGAGTAGCTGCACCAGCTTGCATTCCCACCAACAGTGCAGGAGGGCCCCCCTTTCTCTGCATCCTCACCAATACCTGTCATTTCCTGACTGGTTAGTTTTAGCCCTTCTGACGGGTGTGAGGTGGAATCTTACTGGAACTGGCTCATCTTGAAACGGAAAGTTTGGGAGCACCTGAGGGGTGCAGCCGGTTGAGCATCCACTCTTGGCTTTGTCATGATCTCAGGGTCTCGGGATCAAGCCCCGTGTCCTGCTCCGCGCTCAGCAGGGTGTCTGCTTGAGGATTCTTTCTCTCCCTCTGTCTCTGCCCCTCCCCCCTCTAAAAATTTAAATAAATCTTTAAAAAAGTACCGAAAGTGTATCTTCTTTAGACAGCAATTTCCCGTTTCCTCCACCCCTCTGTTCCTGGCAGGCAGCATTGCACTGTGTCACTTAAACCTCTCTGTGTGTCAGTGTCCTCACATTGAAAACTGAAATAATAGTCCTTTCTTCATAGCACAGTGGTGGGGATTAAGTGATTTAAGTTAAGTAACTTAGAACATGATGTGGTGCAGAGCTTCTGCCACCTCCTCCTGTCCCATCTTTTCCTCCCACACTGCCTCTATGGAATTGAGGACCCCATCATCCCTCTCCTGACGAATCCCCCTGTCTTTTCGTGTCCCCTGACACTCCATTCCTGATGACCTGTCTGGCCTCACTGTGCTGCTCTCCCTGCCTCACGGCTCAGGCCTCAGCCACCTGGGGCACAGTTTGTGTCACACTGAAATATGCCGTGCGCTGCTCGTTTATGCTGTTACCTCTGCCTAAAAAATGAAGTGTTCCCTTCTCTTTCCGGTCTGGGTTAGAAGCCTCTTTATATGTTCCCATAGCACCTGGAGTTTCCTCCTTATCACACAAAACCATCACTGCCTGCTTGTTTGATTTTATATCCCTTTCCCTTCAAGTAAAGTGAAGTCCCTTCCCCTTTCTGTGTCTGTATTAGCCTGTTCTAATCTCTGTTACATGATTCTTCACTCTGTTATAATTGTCAGTTTCTCCAGTCAAGCTAAATTGTAAGCAGAGAAGACACAGTCTCTGTCCTCAGTGCCTAGCACTCAGTAGCGCTCAGTAAATGTGTTTGGCTGGGTGCTTCAGAAACCTTCAGCATTCGCTGTCAGCCCTTTACACAAAGGGCCAAGTTCAGGGAAATAGCTGTCCAATAATAATATTTACAGCGCTTTCACTGTTACTCGTTTCAGGGAAGAGGTTGGAAAGCTTTCATGTTCTTGAGTTTTCATTACTACAACCTGAGTGAAGCAATTTGGACAGGGACTGAGAGCCCTTTTCTAAGATGATTTTCATTTGCTTCCTTTTAAATGACTCCGTGAATGAATAGAATGAAGTCCTCATGGCACCAACTAACCAATATTCTCCCTTCTCATTATCGTTTGCCACCATCTCTTCCCATCTACTGTCGTGGACAAATATAGGGAGAGATAATCAGTTTGAGCAAGAAATGTCTGCCTTTTGGTAATTGTCCTCTGCCTTTCTCTTACTGACTTGGAGCGCAAGTCATCCATGCCTACTGTGCTAACAAAAATGCTTAAGCTGTGAGCAGTCTTTGCCCCATGGGAGGGAAGGAGAGAGGGAGGGTGACTCATGAGACAGACAGTTAACTGGCCCTGTCTTTGCCTCCTCTCTCATCAGGGAAAAGCTGGCACTCAGAAACAAATGAGTCTTCAGATCTGGCATCTGCTCAGGCCCGGCGTGAAATGCATACAGTCAATGGCTACATAAACAGGTCTCTGCCAGGTACGTACTCACCTGCTCCAGAATCTACAGGGTCAGGGCGTCTAGGTGGCGCCGTCGGTGAAGCATCTGACTCTTGGTTTCAGCTCAGGTCATGATCTCAGGGTCATGGGATGGAGCCCTGCTTTGTGTGCCGCCCTCAAGAGTGAGTCTGCTTGAAGTCCTTTCCCTCCCCCCACCCTTTCCTCCATGCATGCTCTCTTGCCCTCTCTCTGAAATAAATAAAATCTTTAAAAAAAATAATTTGCATTTACTATGAGAACTTTCCTCTCTGCGTCTCTTCAGACAACTCTGTGTCCCAGAGGAAAGCCCACTGAATTTGGGCATCTGGTGGGGTCTTAAACTGAAGTGGCAGATTACTCTTCCAGTTACCTAAACACGAAGGCCTGCCCGTGTACACAGAGCTCAGAGATTTCTCTTTTCTTTTACTTAAATGTATGTGGACAGCCAAGGCTGAACAAATACTTAGGGGAAACCTGAAAAATAACAGGGATATGCAAAGATAAACAAAAAATAATAATAATCCCAGAAGAAAACAAGAAATACTTAGAAGAGAACTTGTTGAAAGGTCTACTTAGTATTTTCATCAAGATTCAAGAAGATACTACATCAATCAAGTAATAATTTGATTCTGTGAAAAAGAATCAAACCAAGAGTGTGCTCACAAAAGTTAGGAATATGATTGTCAAGATACAAACTCAAGGGGCGCCTGGGTGGCTCAGTGGGTTAAAGCCTCTGCCTTCGGCTCAGGTCATGATCTCAGGGTCCTGGGATCGAGCCTCGCATCAGGCTCTCTGCTCAGCAGGGAGGCTGCTTCCCTTCCTTTCTCTCTGCCTGCCTCTCTGCCTACTTGTGATCTCTGTCTGTCAAATAAATTTTAAAAAAATCTTTAAAAAAAAGATACAAACTCAATAGAAGATAGTTAGAATAGAGAAAATCTCCCAGAAAGTAAAACAAGATTTGCGATACACTTTTTTAAAGATTTCATTTATTTATTTGACAGAGAGAGGGAGATCACTAGGCAGAGAGGCAGAGAGAGAGGGAGAAGCAGGCTCCCTGCTGAGCAGAGAGCCCGATGTGGGGCTCAATCCCAGAACCCTGGGATCATGACCTGAGCTGAAGGCAGAGGCTTAACCCACTGAGCCACCCAGGCACCCTTGGAATACACTTTAAAACAGATTTTAAAAACCAAAGAAATGAGAGAAGTGTTAAGGATGAAAATATTTGAGTCTTCATACTCAAATTTCCCAGCAGGATAAATAAAAAAAGATCCCCACACAGAATTATGATTGTGGAATTTCAGAGAACAAAGAAAAGATGTTAAAGCTTCCATTGGAAGAAACAGGTCCCATACAAAGGCACGAGAATTCAAATGGCTATACCATTCAGGGATTTTTAGGCCTTACTAGAAAGTTTGGACTTGAGACAGACAACAGATAATGGTAGCTAGTTTGAATTAAGATGGTGCAGGTAGTAATGATGGTGAAAAATATGTATATTTGAAAGCATCAGGAGCCAAAATATGAGACAGCTGTGCCCTAGTAGTTAACGGGGTGAGATCTAAACATACAGCTCCTTGGGTTCCAATTTAAGCAAGTTAACTAACCTTTCCAGCCATCAGTTTCCTCTCCTGATAACAATAGTTTCTACATTCATGTGGTTACTGGAGATGAATGAATTAGAAAGTTAAAACTTGTAAAATCATTTGAACAGTGCTTGATCTAAAGCAAGTGCTCAGTAAATATTAGTATTAATTATATTGCCGTAATTAGTGTCAGACTGGACTTAAGAAGTGAGAGTGGTGAGAAGACTAACTCTCACTTGCATAATTTTGATATTGTTCAAAGGAAAATATTTATTAATGAGAATAAGCCTTGGGCTGAGTCCTAGGTGATCCATCATTTGATGAAAGGTCAGGAAAGGAGGCAAAAGAAGGAGCTTTCCAAACAATAGGGGGAAAAACCCAGAGAGGTGTTGGCACAGAGGCCAAGGGCAAAAGACCTTGGCAAGAGCTTTAGTTGGGCAGTACCCTAGCATCCTTGGAAAGTTGGGTTCCAGTCAGTAATAAAATTTGAAGGTCAATTTGTCCATCCTATCCTAGAGACGTGTTTTCCATTTCAAGTTCTCTACTTCTTGACCATAACTGTCTTATTCCTATGTTATAGGTCTGACTGGATGTCACAAGAGATCAATTTATTGGCATGTGATTGGAATGGGCACCACCCCCGAAGTGCACTCAATTTTTCTTGAAGGTCACACATTTCTTGTGAGAAACCATCGCCAGGCCTCCTTGGAGATCTCACCGTTAACTTTCCTGACTGCTCAGACATTCCTGATGGACCTCGGCCAGTTTCTACTGTTTTGTCATATCCCTTCCCACCAACATGGTAATATCTGTTGATCTTGAAAATGAGTATTATAAATATTCAGCTCTTCTTTTACTGTCTACTGTACCTTGAATGTAAGAGGGCTTGAGTGTTAGTAGTACTGGGGAATTTTTAGTTTAAATGACTATGATGGTGGTGATGCCCAGAGCAATGAATAGCAAAGACAAGAGGATGTTGCAGAAACTCCAGACTACTGGTGAACACGGAGGCACCCCAGCACTACCTGGAAGGAGGTGAGAGACATGGGAAATACAGAGCCTGTCAGGGATAGCGGACCCTGGGAGAAGCAGTGTGGGAGTGGAAGTTGGTGAGCATATGTGAAACACCCTGTGAGCCTTTCAGACTTCTTCATGAGGACTTTGCACAGGATTAGAGGTCCTGTCTAAGCAAGTTGGGGCAATAATACAGCCTCAAACTGTTGTTAATGTGACCTCATTTGTAGCTACAGACTGAAAATTCATGTAACACGATCACCCCACCCCCATTTTCCTTCTTGTGTATTTACTCTGCTAACTCTTTATGTTGGCTCATTCTAACATCCCTCTTCATCTTCTCCTCTGCGGTGGCCCATGAGGGTTGTTGGAGGAAAATGTCGTGTGTAACAGCACTTGTTTGTTCTAGCAGTCTTCAAATTCCTTGCCTTGGAAAAGAGATTTGATCTGGCTCTGCCTCCACTATTTTCCCTTTATGGTCTATGAGCAACGTTGCCTTGTTTATGGTTCTCCATAGTGATGAAGAGTAGGGGCCTCTTTCCTCATCTGTTGTATAATATTTATGAAGCTTTTGACAAGATGTTAGAAGACAAAGGAAGTTGATCCTAAAGTCACAGAGGAATAGCTCATTTACTTGGATGCAGATTGGTCGTTACCTAGTTTGAGGAGTTTACTTAATGTTTTATTATTTTGACTTTTTCCCACTGATTTTAATCCTCATTTTTCAGAAAAATGCTTTATCCTATTGGACCACAGACATTTTTAGATCTAGAATGAATGATGTTTAAAGCCACATGAACCCCAGACTAGTTGCTTGCCTCTCCTGAAATCTACCATATTCCCCATCATCTAGTAAGGTCTGCATTAGTATCGATTTTCAAAATAGCCCTATAGCATAGCTTGGGTGGGAATTATTACTCTCCGCATAGTATAAAGCCAAAGGTGAAATTGAGATTTTTGAGTAGACTTGCTGTAGGGCTTGCAACTAGTCACAGGCAGACATGCTCTTAAAATATATAACATATTGGGCGCCTGGGTTACTCAGTTGGTTAAACAAGTGCCATCAGCTTGGGTCATGATCCTGGAGTCCTGGGATCAAGGCCTGCATCAGGCTCTCAGCTCCACAGGGAGTCTGCCTCTCCCTCTGACTTTCACCTCTCTCATGCTCTCTCTCACTGTCTCTCTCTCAAATAAATAAAATCTTTCAAAATATATATATGTATATATATGTATATATATAACATATATTTCCTTAACTGTTAAGTTGTACCTTTTCATGTTTTTATGAGCTTGGAATGTCTTAAAATTTATATGTACTATGACATTTTTCCTAATAAACCATCAGTGGAGTACATACAGAAATCATTAAGCAACTGGCAGAATGGGGAGCTGGTCTGACCTAGGCATCCAAATGCTGAAAATACACAGTTTCTCAAGTTATAATTAGGGAACTGAAGGGTGATAGGTTCAGAGCCAATTCCAGAAGGAATATATTCATACATATTATAAGAGCAAATGAGTGAGTATTAAAAAGAGGATAAAACATAAAATGGAGGAGAATCAGGCAGAAGGGAAGTGGTGAGTGCAAAGATCATAACCCGAAAGTAGCAGCTATGGGAGAGTGGCAAGATAAGGCTATTGGTGTGGGGAAGGGAACACTTAGGAGAGGGTGCTGAAGGCCCGGTGAGAGACAACAAAGTTGTAGAAGTTAAGGCAAGTCTTATAGGAATCTGACATTGTTGGGTTTGTCTGATCCCAGGTGGTATGGAAGCTTATGTCAAAGTAGATAGCTGCCCAGAGGAGCCCCAACTACGGATGAAAAATAAGGAAGAGGAAAATTATGATGAAGATCTTTATGACTCTGACATGGATGTGATTAGCTTTGATGACGACAACTCCTTTCCTCTCATGCAAATCCGCTCAGTTGCCAAGAAGCACCCCAAAACTTGGGTGCACTATATTGCTGCCGAAGAGGAGGACTGGGACTACGCTCCCTCAGACCCCGCCCCCAGCGATGGGTAAGCGCCTCTTAACACTTGGTATGAACTCGTCCTCATTTTTAAAAGGTTATTCCCAATTATTCAAAACAACCAATCTTCAAGCCGTGTTTATGGTTAGGTACAGATGTGGGATCAAATAAGACAGCCTTACTAACGTAGCTAAGCGTCAGGTATACTTGTATTTTTCTCATGCCTTTCCACCGATTAAATCATTTCAGCTCTTTTATAGCTGGATTTTAGCCTCTCCTCCTCTACCTAGAGTTCTCCATCCCAACATCTCATCTGTTTGTGTCTCATGCAGAAGTTATAAAAATCTGTATTTGAACAATGGTCCTCAGCGGATTGGTAGGAAGTACAAAAAAGTCCGATTTATGGCATACACAGATGAAACATTTAAGACTCGTGAAGCTGTTCAGTATGAATCAGGAATACTGGGACCTTTACTTTATGGAGAAGTTGGAGACACACTGGTGGTAAGTTGAAGAGAAATAAGGTTGGGTAATTATGAAGACAAAGTCTGGAGAATTCTGAGTTTCTAAAAGCTTCATAATTGAGCCTTGTGTTCCAATGGATATGATCTTCTAAAAATTATAAATGTTATACAAATAAATGAAGATTATAAATTTGTTTTAAAAATAGGAGTATGTAGAACACAAATATAATGCCACTCATTAAATGTGTCACCCCTTTGAAATAGTCAGTACATGGTCTTTGTTACATATCCTTATATAATTTTTTCCACTAATTCCTAATTTGGCTCATAGTGTGTTTTTGGATAACCTGTGAATGTAGGTTTTACTTTTCTATTTTGTTTAAACATTTTCTTTATTTATTTGAGAGACTGAGCAAATGAGAGGGGAGCAGAGGGGCGAGGAAAAGCAGCCTTCCTGCTGAGCAGGAAGCCCAACACAGGGCTCTATCCCTGAATGGATCCCAGGACTCTGGGATCATGACCTGAGCCGAAGGCAGACACTTCACCCACTGAGCTGCCCATGTGCCCTGGATTTTACCTTTTTAAAGAGTTGTAAAGAATAATAATAAGAAGAAAAACATGTGACAGAGACTACATATGGCTCATGAAATCTGGAGCATTTACTCTCTGGCCCTTTCCAGAAAATGTCTGCTGACCCCTGATACAAGGTATTAAGAAGGCTTATGCTGCAAAGAACAGGAAACTCAATAAGCCTTGGTTTTTAAAAAAATAGGGGTTTATTTTTTCACACTTGATTTGGAGATAGAGGGTTGTTTGTGTCAACTCAGCTGCTCCGAAATGTTGTGAAGGACGCTGATCATTATACATGGAGTGTTGAGCAGAACACCATGAAACTGTTACCAGTGCCGGAGGAGGACTCCAGCTACATTCCATGCCACCTGCTAGGAGGAGAAATCCAAACACTCTACCCACAGCGTCTTGGTAACAGATATCCCTCAGCAGCCAGCGAAGGGCAGTTGGCCTCTGTGTAGCCCTCTTATGCTGAGACAGAAGGATCCCAACTCCTCCCCCAGGGAGTCTGAAATACTGAAATACTGAAAGCTGAGGGCCTGCCTGAGGGCCACTGATGCATGTGCCTAAGCAGAACAAGGAGTACTCCCTGAGACTGATTGGGCAAGGTGATAAGCCAGCCATAGGCCATGGGGGCTCAAGTCAGGGCCTGGTAAGGGGGTGTCCCAGGCCCAGGCCCGTTCTTACACGGCCAAGCAGGGGTCCAAAGACTGTGCACAAGGACTGCCTTTCCCGGTGTGGAGTTTTGTTAGATACTGCCAAAGTGCCTTCAGCAGTTCTGCCCCAATTTATACCCTCATCAAGAGTGTCTGACTGTGCTTTCCCCACATCGACAGTATCTATTATAAGCCTTCAGAAAATTTTCCAATTTGATGAGATAAGTATTTATATATTGTCTTCATTTTCATTTCCCTGCTTAGTAGTGAAATTCCATATTGTTTCATGTTTGTTTGTTGACTATTTACATGACACCCTCTGCAAATTGCCTATTAGAATGGTCGTCTGTTGCTTACATGTTTGTAAAAGGCTTTATGCAGTGTGGATATTGGCACATTGATATTTTTCAAATATTTTTCTCAGTATGTCCCTTGCACTTTTGTC